>NW_021822226.1:0-34423 GCF_901001165.1 Salmo trutta
ACATATATTGAGAGAGAGACAGAGATAGACGAGGCAAGAAGGGCATTCTATGCCATCAAAAGGAACATAAAATTCAACATACCAATTAGGATCTGGCTAAAAATACTTGAATCATTTATAGAACCCATTGCACTTTATGGTTGTAAGGGCTGGGGTCCGCTCACCAACAAAGAACTCACAAAATGGGACAAACACCAACAACAACAAAAATATCCTCCGTGTACAACGTAAAACACCAAATAATGCACGCAGAGCAGAAATAGACCGATACCCGGTAATTATCAAAATCCAGAAAATAATCGTTAAATTCAAATTATTTTATAACATTTTTGACATGCGTTTTTCTGGATTTTTTGGATGTTATTCTGTCTCTCACTGTTCAAATAAAACTACCATTACAATTATAGACTGATCATTTCTTTGTCAGTGGGCAAACGTACAAAATCAGTAGGGGATCAAATACTTTTTTGCCCTCACTGTACATGAGTAGTGGTGGTGTCTCCAGTCTGTCTCTACCCACAGATACATGAGTAGTGGTGGCGTACCCCTACTCATGTACCCGTAGGTTAACACCATAGACCTGCAGCCACTAGGTTAACACCATAGACCTGTAGTCACTAGGTTAACACCATAGACCTGTAGTCACTAGGTTAACACCATAGACCTGCAGCCACTAGGTTAACACCATAGACCTGTAGTCACTAGGTTAACACCATAGACCTGTAGTCACTAGGTTAACACCATAGACCTGTAGTCACTAGGTTAACACCATAGACCTCACAACATGTTCTGTAGCCACACACACAGTCCTGTCCCCAGTGCCTCACCATACACACAGACGGTCCTCTACCCGTCACACAGACCTCTCCCCCGTCACACAGACCTCTCCCCCCTCACCCCGTCACACAGACCTCTCCCCCGTCACACAGACCTCTCCCCCCTCACACAGACCTCTCCCCCTCACACAGACCTCTCCCCCCTCACACAGACCTCTCCCCCTCACACAGACCTCTCCCCCGTCACACAGACCTCTCCCCCCTCACACAGACCTCTCCCCCCTCACACAGACCTCTCCCCCGTCACACAGACCTCTCCCCCCTCACACAGACCTCTCCCCCCTCACACAGACCTCTCCCCCTCACACAGACCTCTCCCCCGTCACACAGACCTCTCCCCCCTCACACAGACCTCTCCCCCCTCACACAGACCTCTCCCCCGTCACACAGACCTCTCCCCCTCACACAGACCTCTCCCCCTCACACAGACCTCTCCCCCCTCACACAGACCTCTCCCCCCCTCACACAGACCTCTCCCCCCTCACACAGACCTCTCCCCCCTCACACAGACCTCTCCCCCCTCACACAGACCTCTCCCCCTCACACAGACCTCTCCCCCCTCACACAGACCTCTCCCCCCTCACACAGACCTCTCCCCCCTCACACAGACCTCTCCCCCCTCACACAGACCTCTCCCCCCTCACACAGACCTCTTCCCAAACTATTTGGCATACAAACTACAAACTATTATGGTTTGGACTACAAACTATTTGGCATACAAACTACAAACTATTATGGTTTGGACTACAAACTATTTGGCATACAAACTACAAACTATTATGGTTTGGACTACAAACTATTTGGCATACAAACTACAAACTATTATGGTTTGGACTACAAACTATTTGGCATACAAACTGCAAACTATTATTACCCCTCGATGGACAGATGAGACTCTCACGAACACGGTGTTCTCCGTCTTGCTCTACGACCTCCACAAGTGTCAGGAGACTCGTCTGAAGTCGGTACAGTCGATCTGCCAACTTCTGTCTGTAGCGTCCCAACAGTTTGGGCTACACACTAATATGACCCCTCTGTGGAAAGGTGAGGCTCTCACGGATATGTAGATGTCAGTTTTTTTGTTCTAGGACGCCCACAGACCTCACAAGACTCGTCTGAAAGTCCCCACGTGACCAGTTGTATATGGAGACTGTTTAGTTCTAACACTATGGAGATAAATACATGTAAGAAACTAATACAGATGTTTCCTGATCTTTCTTCTATAACTCAGATATCAAATCAAATCAAATGTTATTAGTCACATGAGCCGAATACAACAGGTGTAGACCTTACAGTGAAGTGCTGACTTACGAGACCTTAACTAACAATGCAGTTTAAATAAAATTAAAAGAATATGAATAAGAATAAGAAATAAAAGTAACAAGTAATTATAGAGCAGCAGTAAAATAACAATGGAGGCTATATACAGGGTATTACGGTACAGAGTCAATGTGGAGGCTATATACAGGGTATTACGGTACAGAGTCAATGTGGAGGCTATATACAGGGAGGGTACCGGTACAGAGTCAATGTGGAGGCTATATACAGGGGGTACCGGTACAGAGTCAATGTGGAGGCTATATACAGGGGGTACCGGTACAGAGTCAATGTGGAGGCTATATACAGGGAGGGTACCGGTACAGAGTCAATGTGGAGACTATATACAGGGGGGTACCGGTACAGAGTCAATGTGGAGGCTATATACAGGGGGGTACCGGTACAGAGTCAATGTGGAGGCTATATACAGGGGGTACCGGTACAGAGTCAATGTGGAGGCTATATACAGGGGGGTACCGGTACAGAGTCAATGTGGAGGCTATATACAGGGGGTACCGGTACAGAGTCAATGTGGAGGCTATATACAGGGGGTACCGGTACAGAGTCAATGTGGAGGCTATATACAGGGGGTACCAGTACAGAGTCAATGTGGAGGCTATATACAGGGTATTACGGTACAGAGTCAATGTGGAGGCTATATACAGGGAGGGTACCGGTACAGAGTCAATGTGGAGGCTATATACAGGGGGTACCGGTACAGAGTCAATGTGGAGGCTATATACAGGGGGGTACCGGTACAGAGTCAATGTGGAGGCTATATACAGGGGGGTACCAGTACAGAGTCAATGTGGAGGCTATATACATGGGGTACCGGTACAGAGTCAATGTGGAGGCTATATACAGGGGGGGGTACCAGTACAGAGTCAATGTGGAGGCTATATACAGGGGGTACCAGTACAGAGTCAATGTGGAGGCTATATACAGGGAGTACCGGTACAGAGTCAATGTGGAGGCTATATACAGGGGGTACCGGTACAGAGTCAATGTGGAGGCTATATACAGGGGGGTACCGGTACAGAGTCAATGTGGAGGCTATATACAGGGGGTACCAGTACAGAGTCAATGTGGAGGCTATATACATGGGGTACCGGTACAGAGTCAATGTGGAGGCTATATACAGGGGGGGTACCAGTACAGAGTCAATGTGGAGGCTATATACAGGGGGTACCGGTACAGAGTCAATGTGGAGGCTATATACAGGGGGTACCGGTACAGAGTCAATGTGGAGGCTATATACAGGGGGTACCAGTACAGAGTCAATGTGGAGGCTATATACATGGGGTACCGGTACAGAGTCAATGTGGAGGCTATATACAGGGGGGGTACCAGTACAGAGTCAATGTGGAGGCTATATACAGGGGGTACCAGTACAGTCAATGTGGAGGCTATATACAGGGGGTACCGGTACAGAGTCAATGTGGAGGCTATATACAGGGGGGGGTACCAGTACAGAGTCAATGTGGAGGCTATATACAGGGTGTTACGGTACAGAGTCAATGTGGAGACTATATACAGGGGGTACCGGTACAGAGTCAATGTGGAGGCTATATACAGGGGGTACCGGTACAGAGTCAATGTGGAGGCTATATACAGGGGGTACCGGTACAGAGTCAATGTGGAGACTATATACAGGGGGTACCGGTACAGAGTCAATGTGGAGGCTATATACAGGGGGGTACTGGTACAGAGTCAATGTGCGGGGGCACTGGTTAGTTGAGGTTATATGTACATGTAGGTAGAGTTCTTAAAGTGACCATGCATAGATGATAACAACAGAGAGTAGCAGCGGTGTAAAAGAGGTGGGGGGAGGGGGGGGGCAATGCAAATAGTCTGGGTAACCATTTGATTAGATGTTCAGGAGTCTTATGTCTTGGGGGTAGAAGCTGTTTAGAAGCCTCTTGGACCTAGACTTGACCCTCCGGTACCACTTGCCGTGCGGTAGCAGGGAGAACAGTCTATGACTGGGGTGACTGGGGTCTTTGACAATTTTTAGGGCCCTCCTCTGACATCGCCTGGTCTAGAGGTCCTGGATGGCAGGAAGCTTGGCCCCAGTGATGTACTGGGCTGTTCGCACTACCCTCTGTAGTGCCTTGCGGTCGGAGGCCGAGCAGTTACCATCCCAGGCAGTGATGCAACCAGTCAGGATGCTCTCGATGGTGCAGCTGCAGAAACTTTTGAGGATCTGAGGGCCCATGCCAAATCTTTTCAGTTTCCTGAGGGGGAATAGGTTTTGTCTTAGTGTGCTTGGACCATGTTAGTTTGTTGATGTGGACACCAAGGAATTTGAAGCTCTCAACCTGCTCCACTGCAGCCCCGTCGATGAGAATGGGGGCGTACTCTGTCCTCTTTTTCCTGTAGTCCACAATCATCTCCTTTGTCTTGATCACATTGAGGGAGAGGTTGTTGTCCTGGTACCACACTGCCAGGTCTCTGACCTCCTCCCTATAGGCTGTCTCGTTGTTGTCGGTGATCAGGCCTACCACTGTTGTGTCATCAGCAAACTTAATGATGGTGTTTTAGTCGTGCCTGGCCGTGCAGTCATGAGTGAACAGGGAGTACTGGAGGGGATTGAGCACGCACCCCTGAGGGGCCCCCATGTCGAGGGTCAGCGTGGCGGATGTGTTGTTACCTACCCTTACCACCTGGGGGCGGCCCGTCAGGAAGTCCAGGATCCAGTTGCAGAGGGAGGTGTTTAGTCCCAGGGTCCTTAGCTTAGTGATGAGCTTTGAGGGTACTATGGTGTTGAACGCAGAGCTGTAGTCAATCAACAGCATTCTCACATAGGTGTTCCTTTTGTCCAGGTGGGAAAGGGCAGTGTGGAGTGCAATAGAGACTGCATCATCTGTGGACCTGTTAGGGCAGTATGCAAATTAGAGTGGGTCTAGGGTTTCTGGGATAACGTTGTTGATGTGAGCCATGACCAGCCTTTCAAAAAATATAGGACAGATACTTCCGAACAAACTTCATTTAGATTTGTTTGGGGGGGGACTATCTGTAGATCCGTATAGGGAATCTGTTATTCAATGCCTTTGTATGGGCTAACAGCAGTAAGACCAAAAATCATTCTTAATCAAATAATTCTTTACAATATTTTTGGGGTCAAGGGGTTGTAAAATTCTAAATCAAATAGCTAAATGCTCCTTGGTATGACCTTCTTAAAACTGTTCCATATTGCTTAGTCGAGCCCACCTCCCTGTACCACAAAGGACAACTGAGTGCTTCTCCCTCTCTCTCTCTCTCTCTCTCTCGCTCTCTTTTCTCCCTCTCTCTCTCTTTTCTCCCTCTCTCTCTCGCGCTCTCTCTCTCGTGCTCTCTTTTCTCCCTCTAACTCTCTCTCTCTCATTCTCTCTCTCTCCTACGTTCAGCTAGCTGTCCTCGTGACTTCATCAGAAGTGCTCCAGTCTGTCCGATGAAGCCAGAATTGAATCCATTTGCACAGCAATTAAAGTGAAGGCTATAGGCCCTCGCTCAGAGGCCTTTATAGCAAATAAACAGAAGCCTCTGGTCCTGCTAAGTGTTCTGTGTTTCACTACGCTGCTCCTGATGCTTTTCATTACAGCAGTAAAAAAGTGAGACACACCCTGACCTCTGGTACCTTCCGCTGTCGTAAAGACGACCCCACTATTACATCAGCCGTGATCGATGACGTCACCGGGAGCCACGGTCGATGATGTCACCAGGACTACATTTTGAACATGTTTTTCGTTCAGCTGCTTTGAAAAACCAAAAGACAAGATGATTTCAACCCCATACAAGAAATCAAATCAAACTTTATTAGTCACATGCGCCGAATACAACAGGTGTAGACCTTACAGTGAAATACTTACTTACAAGCCCTTAACCAACAATGCTTTACGAAGTTAAGAAGAAAAAAGTGATAAGTAAAACATCGAAAATAAATAAACAAATCATTAAAGAGCAACAGTAAAATAGGAATAGCGAGGCTATATACAGGGTGTTACGGTACAGAGTCAATGTGGAGGCTAAATACAGGGTATTACGGTACAGAGTCAATGTGGAGACTATATACAGGGTATTACGGTACAGAGTCAACCTGGAGGCTATATACAGGGTGTTACGGTACAGAGTCAATGTGGAGACTATATACAGGGGGTACCAGTACAGAGTCAATGTGGAGACTATATACAGGGTATTACGGTGCAGAGTCAATGTGGAGGCTATATTCAGAGGGTACTGGTACAGAGTCAATGTGGAGGCTATATACAGGGGGTACCGGTACAGACTCAATGTGGAGGCTATATACAGGGTGTTACGGTACAGAGTCAATGTGGAGGCTATATTCAGGGTGTTACGGTACAGAGTCAATGTGGAGGCCATATACAGGGGGTACCAGTACAGAGTCAATGTGGAGGCTATATACAGGGGGTACCGGTACAGAGTCAATGTGGAGGCCATATACAGGGGATACCTTTACAGAGTCAATGTGGAGGCTATATACAGGGGGTACCGGTACAGACTCAATGTGGAGGCTATATACAGGGTGTTACGGTACAGAGTCAATGTGGAGGCCATATACAGGGGATACCTTTACAGAGTCAATGTGGAGGCTATATACAGGGGGTACCGGTACAGACTCAATGTGGAGGCTATATACAGGGTGTTACGGTACAGAGTCAATGTGGAGACTATATACAGGGTATTACGGTACAGAGTCAACCTGGAGGCTATATACAGGGTGTTACGGTACAGACTCAATGTGGAGGCTATATACAGGGTGTTA
Source organism: Salmo trutta (assembly GCF_901001165.1). NCBI lineage: Eukaryota > Metazoa > Chordata > Actinopteri > Salmoniformes > Salmonidae > Salmo > Salmo trutta. Next base: position 6,916 of record NW_021822226.1, read on the forward strand.
CGGTACAGAGTCAATGTGGAGGCTATATACAGGGGGTACCAGTACAGAATCGATGTGGAGACTATATACAGGGGTTACTGGTACAGAGTCAATGTGTAGGAGCAAGGTGGTTTGACCACACAGACTGTATACATATGCTAAAGCCTCCCAGCTGTAACATGATGTGACTAAGTCCTCCTGTCCTAATATTACCATTACTCTGGTCTAAAGTAGTGCACTATATAGGGAATAGGGTGCCATAGGACTCTGGTCAAAAGTAGTGCACTATATAGGGAATAGGGTTCCATAGGGCTCTGGACTAAAGTAGTGCACTATATAGGGAATAGGGTGCCACAGGGCTCTGGTCTAAAGTAGTGCACTACATAGGGAATAGGGTGCCATAGTGCATATCAGCTTTAATGTTGCTGATGTAATAGGCCTTAGCTTCTTCTTCTCTTAGTAATGTTACCATTCACACAGACACTGTGTTTGTAGAGGAAATCTAGCCATGATAACAGTGTCTGTGAAGTAATATCACGTCAGAGACATTTTACACCAATCCATTGCAGCGTTCTTCAAAATGACTGTTGAACACAATTCAAGTTTACATACACTTAGGTTGGAGTCATTAAAACTCGTTTTTCAGCCACTCCACAAATGTCTTGTTAACAAACTGTAGTTTTGGCAAGTTGGTTAGGACATCTACTTTGTGCGTGACACAAGTCATTTTGCCAACAATTGTTTACAGACAGATTATTTCACCTATAATTCACTGTATCACAATTCCAGTGGGTCAGAAGTTTACATACACTAAGTTGACTGTGCCTTTAAACAGCTTGGAAAATTCCAGAAAATGATGTCATGGCTTTAGAAGCTTCTGATTGGCTTATTGACATCATTTGAGTCAATTGGAGATGTACCTGTGGATGTATTTCAAGGCCTACATTCAAACTCAGTGCCTCTTTGCTTGACATCATGGGAAAATCAAAAGAAATCAGCCAAGACCTCAGAAAAAGAATTGTAGACCTCCAAGTCTGGTTCATCCTTGAAAGCAATTTCCAAATGCCTGAAGGTACCACGTTCATCTGTATTAACAATAGTACGCAAGTATAAACACCATGGAACCACGCAGCCGCCATACTACTCAGGAAGGAGACGCGTTCTGTCTGCTAGAGATGAACATATTTTGGTGCGAAAACTGCAAATCAATCCCAGAACAACAGCAAAGGACCTTGTGAAGATGCTGGAGGAAACAGGTACAAAAGCATCTATATCCACAGTAAAACGAGTCCTATATTGACGTGACCTGAAAGGCCGCTGTCATGACTTCCGCCAAAGTCGGTCGACGTCACTACCATCGCTGATCCACTTTTCATTTTCCATTTGTTTTGTCTTTGTTTTACACACCTGATTTCAATTCCCCAATTACATGTTCTTTATTTAACCCTCTGTTTTCCCCATGGTTTTTGTGCGTGTTTGTTTTATGTATTTCGGTCCGTTTGTGTGGAGTTGGTATATCTACATATATTTGGTGATTTTGAGTAAAGTTACTTTTAATACTCATCTCTGCTGTCCTGTGTCTGACTCCTACAGCTACACCCAGACGATTACAGCCGCTCAGAAGAAGCCACTGCTCCAAAACCGCCATAAAAAGCCAGACTACGGTTTGCAACTGCACATGGGGACAAAGATCGTACTTTTTGGAGAAATGTCCTCTGGTCTGATGAAACAAAAATAGAACTGTTTGGCAATAATGACCATCATTATGTTTGGAGTAAAAAGGGGGAGGCTTGCATGCCAAAGAACATCATCCCTACCGTGAAGCACGGGGGTGGCAGCATCATGTTGTGGCGGTGCTTTGCTGCAGGATTGACTGGTGCACTTCACAAAATAGATGGCATCATGAGGAATGAAAATGATGTGGACATATTGAAGCAACATCTCAAGACATCAGTCAGGAAGTTAAAGCTTGGTCGCAAATGGGTCTTCAAAATGGACAATGACCCCAAGCATACTACCAAAGTTTGGCAAATGGCTTAAGGACATCAAAGTCAAGGTATTAGAGTGGCCATCACAAAGCCCTGACCTCAATCCTAAAGAAAATGTGTGGGCAGAACTGAAAAAGCATGTGCGAGCATGGAGGCCTAAGAACCTAACTGTTACACCAGCTCTGTCAGGAGGAATGGGACAAAATTCACCCAATTAATTGTGTCAAGCTTGTGGAAGGCTACCCGAAACGTTCGACCCAAGTTACACTTTAAAGGCAATGCTACCAAATACTAATTGAGTGTATGTAAACTTCTGACCCACTGGGAATGTGATGAAAGAAATAAAAGCTGAAATAAATAATTCTCTCTACTATTATTCTGACATTTCACATTCTTAAAATAAAGTGGTGATCCTAACTGACTAGGATTAAATGTAAGGAATTGTAAAAACAAAAAAAAACTGAATTTAAATGTATTTTGCTAAGGTGTATGTAAACTTCCGACTTCAACTGTATTATTCTGGAACTGGAAAGTTCCGCTGCTCGTCCTAAACTATTCATGCAGGGATCCACACACCGGGATATGATCAGTCAGAGAGAGAACATTTTCCTAGCTGAACCAATTTGAAAGAGGGAGAGGGGGTGGTGGCTTATTTGCTCTAAGAAGCAAGGTAACGCTTTCCTCTGTGCTCGAAGTTGGTGTTGATGTGAAAAACATGAACACGCACACCACGACTCGGGAAAGGCAAGCCACAGGAAGCCAGTGAAGTGAGCGTTAATGCCGGCAAGATGCCAGCGTCTCAGCCAGTGAGACAGACAGAGACTCTGGGTACACAGCCACCTGTTGGTAAGGTCACAGAGAAGACGAATAAAAAGGAGAGATGTTTAATAACAGAATGGGCTTGTCTATGTCTGAGCGACAAGAAGAGCAGGATGAGAGAAAGAGAAATAGAGATAAATAAAGAGAGAGAGAATCAGGGGAATGGATAAAAGCAAGGTGTGAGAATGTAAATGTGAGATAATCAATCAATGAAATGTATTTATAAAGCCCTTTTTACATCAGCTGATGTCACAAAGTGCTATACAGAAACACAGCCTAAAACCCCAAACAGCAAGCAATGCAGATGTAGAAGCACCGTGACTAGGAAAAACTCCTTAGAAAGGCCAGAACCTAGGAAAAAACCTAGAGAGGAACCAGAGTCTGAGGGATGGACAGTTTTCTTCTGGCTGTGCCGGGTGGAGATTATAAGAGTACACGGCCATTAAGGCCAAATAAGGAAGAGGTTAAGACATATGGAATGATAGGTTCTTCAGCCTATTCTCTCTGTCTCTATCTCTCTCTCTCTGTCTCTATTACCATTACCTCTAGTATCATTAATACCTCTATCTCTACTACTACCATTACCACTAGTATCATTTATACCTCTAATATCTCTACTACCACTAGTATCATATTATCCCTCTAATATGTCTACTACCATTACCACTAGTAGTATTTATACCTCTAATATGTCTACCTATTACAACTATAACTACCTTCCATCGAACTGTCCTCCTCACCATTACATCACCAGTACATCAGTACTACAACCACCATCCTCATTACTAATGGTTGTTTTGGGGGGGTAGATCAGCTTTAATACTGCAGATAGATTGTAGCTTCCATTAATGTAATTGTCTGCATCATTTCCAAATCATGATATTTTAATTCATTATTTTCCCCTAACCATACTACCCCTCCCCTAATTGGAGTAAACTAATGGACATCAACACTTAGGCTTCTACTTCCAGCTTCTACATACTATATACATTTACGGACACAGTATATTTTACATTAGTTATCTTGTTGTTTTCAATTCCACCCTTCAGCTCCATTCAACCCATCCCATCTATCTCTTAACACCATCCATTTTTGGATTTCTATTTTCCATATATTTTTCCAACTGTACTGTGATGTTTCACAAAAGTTCTGAACCTTTCTATTCTCATAGTTTCTACAGATAGTAAATTAAAGATAAATATTTTTGATAGTATTATTATATTATTGATCGATTGACTATGACTTTTCAAATCACCCAGTAGTGCTATTATCTGCAGAGTTAGCTCCTGGTAAATGTTTAACTTCAACTATTCCTCGTACCAAAACGAATTATCTAATGATTCTGTCTCTTCGCAGCAAAATCTGCAGAGCTGGGTTGTTGTATCCCCCATATATATATCATTACATTGGTTGCAATAATTTTGTATGATAATTTAAATAGAAGAATTTGAATCTGGCGTTGTTTTGCGTATCAGTTTCTAAACCATGTGCCATGGAATTGGTACATCGAAAATCTCTTCCAAACTATTTTGCAATCTAAACTCAGCAAAAAAAAGAAACGTCCCTTTTTCAGGACCCTGTCTTTCAAAGTTAATTTGTAAAAATCCAAATAACTTCTTTCATCACATTCCCAGTGGGTCAGAAGTTTACATACACTCAATTAGTATTTGGTAGCTTTGCCTTTAAATTGTTTAACTTGGGTCAAACGTTTCGGGTAGCCTTCCACAAGCTTCCCACAATAAGTTGGGTGAATTTTGGCCCATTACTCCTGACAGAGCTGGTGTAACTGAGTCAGGTTTGTAGGCCTCCTTGCTCGCATACACTTTTTCAGTTCTGCCAACAAATTTTCTACAGGATTGAGGTCAGGGTTTTGTGATGGCCACTCCAATACCTTCACTTTGTTCTCCTTAAGACAATTTGCCACTACTTTGTAAGTATGCTTGGCATTATTGTCCATTTGGAAGACCCATTTGCAACCAAGCTTCAACTTACATTTTAGTCATTTAGCAGACACTCTTATCCAGAGTGACTTACAGCAGTGAATGCATACATTTCATAAATGTTTTTCTCCGTACTGGTCCCCCATGGGAATCAAACCCACAACCCTGGCGTTGCAAACACCATGCTCTACCAACTGAGCCACATTTGCGAGCAAGCTTTGACTTCCTGACTGATGTCTTGAGATGTTGCTAGTAATATAAATGACTAACATTAAAGACATGATGAAGGTCATGGTAGGAAATGACTGCAGATGAACCCATATTAAAGCTTCATCACTGAATAGTAGGTCCAATCTAACCAGGAACAAATATAGCCCTTGGTTCTCTCCAGACCTGACTGCCCTTAACCAACACAAAAACATCCTGTGACGTTCTGCATTAGCATCGAACAGCCCCCGTGATATGCAACTTTCAGGGAAGTTAGAAACCAATATACTCAGGCAGTTAGAAAAGCCAAGGCTAGCTTTTTAAAACTGAAATTTACTTCCTGCAACACAAACTCAAAAAAGTTCTGGGACACTGTAAAGTCCTTGGAGAATAAGAACACCTCCTCTCAGCTGCCCACTGCAATGAGGATAGGAAACTCTGTCACCTCCGATAAATCCACTATAATTGAGAATTTCAATAAGCATTTTTCTACGGCTGGCCATGCTTTCCACCTGGCTACCCCTACCCCGGTCAAAAGCACTGCACCCCCCACAGCAACTCGCCCAAGCCTTCCCCATTTCATTTTCTCCCAAATCCAGTCAGTTGATGTTCTGAAAGAGCTGCAAAATCTGGACACCTACAAATCAGCCAGGCTAGACAATCTGGACCCTTTCTTTCTAAAATGATCTGCCGAAATTGTTGCAACCCCTATAACTAGCCTGTTCAACCTCTCTTTCGTGTCGTCTGAGATTCCCAAAGATTGGAAAGCAGCTGCGGTCATCCCCCTCTTCAAAGGGGGGGACACTCTTGACCCAAACTGCTACAGACCTATATATATCCTACCCTGCCTTTCTAAGGTCTTCGAAAGCCAAGTCAACAAACAGATTATCGACCATTTCGAATCCCACCGCACCTTCTCCGCTATGCAATCTGGTTTCAGAGCTGGTCATGGGTGCACCTCAGCCACGCTCAAGGTCCTAAATGATATCTTAACCGCCATCGATAAGAAACAATACTAGCCGTATTCATTGACCTGGCCAAGGCTTTCGACTCTGTCAATCACCACATCCTCATCAGCAGACTCAATAGCCTTGGTTTCTCAAATTATTGCCTCGCCTGGTTCACCAACTACTTCTCTGATAGAGTTCAGTGTGTCAAATCGGAGGGCCTGTTGTCCGGACCTCTGGCAGTCTCTATGGGGGTGCCACAGGGTTCAATTCCTGGGCTGACTCTTTTCTCTGTATACATCAATGATGTCACTCTTGCTGCTGGTGAGTCTCTGATCCACCTCTACGCAGACGACACCATTCTGTATACTTCTGGCCCTTCTTTGGACACTGTGTTATCAACCCTCCAGACGAGCTTCAATGCCATACAACTCTCCTTCCTTGACCTCCAACTGCTCTTAAATACAAGTAAAACTAAATGCATGCTCTTCAACCGATCGCTGCCTGCACCTGCCCGCCCGTCCAGCATCACTACTCTGGACGGTTCTGACTTAGAATATGTGGACAACTACAAATACCTAGGAGTCTGGTCAGACTGTAAACTCTCCTTCCAGACTCACATCAAACATCTCCAATCCAAAGTTAAATCTAGAATTGGCTTCCTATTTCGCAACAAAGCATCCTGCACTCATGCTGCCAAACATACCCTAAGCACCAGCTGTCAGAGCAGCTCACAGATTACTGCGCCTGTACATAGCCCATCTATAATTTAGCCCAAACAACTACCTCTTCCCCTACTGTATTTATTTATTTAGCTCCTTTGCACCCTATTATTTATATTTCTACTTTGCACTTTCTTCCACTGCAAATCTACCATTCCAGTGTTTTACTTGCTATATTGTATTTACTTCGCCACCACAGCCTTTTTTGCCTTTACCTCCCTTATCTCACCTCATTTGCTCACATTGTATATAGACTTATGTTTCTACTGTATTATTGACTGTATGTTTGTTTTACTCCATGTGTAACTCTGTGTTGTTGTATGTTGTCGAACTGCTTTGCTTTATCTTGGCCAGGTCGCAATTATAAATGAGAACTTGTTCTCAACTTGCCTACCTGGTTGATTGAATGGTAGATTTGTAGTTTGAAGAAAGTTCAAAGTTAAACTATAAATAATATGGTGCAAAGGAGCAAAATAAATAAAATAAATAAATACAGTAGGGGAAGAGGTAGTAGTTTGGGCTAAATTATAGATGGGCTATGTACAGGTGCAGTGATCTGGGAGCTGCTCTGATAGCTGGTGCATAAAGCTAGTGAGGGAGATAAGTGTTTCCAGTTTCAGAGATTTTTGTAGTTCGTTCCATTCATTTGCAGCAGAGAACTGGAAGGAGAGACGACCAAAGGAGGAGTTGGCTTTAGGGGTCACCAGAGAGATATACCTGCTGGAGCGCGTGCTACAGGTGGGTGCTGCTATGGTGACCAGTGTGTCTCTCTGGAAGGAGATCCTCGCCCTGAGCTCGTCTACTTCATTGTCCAGAGACTGAACATTAGTGAGTAATATACTCAGAAGCGGTGGATGGTGTGCACCTCCACCTCCTAAGTTGAACTAGAAGTCCACTCTGAATACCTCATGTTGGAGCAGCCTCTGGGATCAGTTCAATTGCCCTGGGGGCAAGAGCAGCTGCTCACTGATTCGAAGGCTCCAATGCAGTTCCACTGTCCAACCACTGCCCAAAAACAGCCACGATCCGTTGTCTGCTACCACTGGTTAACGATTGATCTGATTTGAATCTAGACCTAAGACAATAAAATAAAATGTCTCTTAATCCATTTCTCCGGGTAGACTAGAGGTTTTATAGTGTCTGTGCAGCAGGCTGAATGTTGGAGGTTTGCTTCATTTAGTTCCTTATTTTTGTGAGCTCAACGTGCAGCGTATACATTTTTAACTACAATGACCAGAATCCACTGCGCCTGTGTGATAGCTGGCAGGAGAATGGGGAGCTAAAGAGAGAGAGATTGTTATTACATTTAAAGAGTAATGGTGTTGAAGACCAAAAGTTAAACGAACTGCTGAGAAAATCTTCAGGGGATGTAGTATTTAATGACGTATTTTATTTCCTGGGGGGGATGAGAATTATGGGTAGGATTTAGACCTTCCCTGTCTCTGCTCCACACTCCACACAGTTAGTTGCCAACTGCAATATAAAATTCACAGAAGAAGAAGAATAAGAATCCATTAAGCCTGTTCCCTGAAGGATAAACACAGAACATAGACTGAAAGGATGAGAGGGACAGAGACATTATGTGAGGTAGCTCTATCTGATTGATAGTGAGAGGGACAGAGACATTATGAGAGGGACAGAGACGTTATGAGAGGGACAGAGACATTATGAGAGGGACAGAGACATTATGAGAGGGACAGAGACATTATGAGAGGGACAGAGACATTATGTGAGGGACAGAGACGTTATGAGAGGTAACTCTATCTGATTGGTAGTGAGAGGGACAGAGACATTATGAGAGGGACAGAGACATTATGAGAGGGATAGAGACATTATGAGAGGGACAGAGACATTATGAGAGGGACATAGACATTATGAGAGGGACAGAGACATTATGAGAGGGACAGAGACATTATGAGAGGGACAGAGACATTATGTGAGGGACAGAGACATTATGAGAGGGACAGAGACGTTATGAGAGGTAGCTCTATCTGATTGATAGTGAGAGGGACAGAGACATTATGAGAGGGACAGAGACATTATGTGAGGTATCTCTATCTGATTGGTAGTGTGAGGGACAGAGACGTTATGTGAGGTATCTCTATCTGATTGATAGCAGTTATCATTATCAACAAAATGTTCCTCTGTCTCTCTCTCTGTCTCTCTCTGTCTCTGTCTCTCTCTCTGTTTCTCTCTGTCTCTCTCTCTCTCTCTCTCTCTGTCTCTCTCTCTCTCTCTCTCTCTCTGTCTCTCTCTCTCTGTCTCTCTCTGTCTCTCTCTCTCTGTTTTTCTCTCTCTCTCTCTCTCTCTGTCTCTCTCTCTCTGTCTCTCTCAATTTTCAATTCAATTCAATTCAATTCAATTCGCTTTATTGGCATGACGTAACAATGTACATATTGCCAAAGCTTACTTTGGATATTTACAATATAAAAAATAAATAAAAATGAGAATCAAAAATTGTCAACGGGACAACAGTAACAACAATAACCAACGGTCAATATAACCATACATTCAACAATAACAATAATCATACAGTTGAGGACATGTGCAGGTTTATTGGTCTGTCAGACACTGTCCCTCAACTTATGGCAGGCAGCAATGTAGTGCGCTGCCAACCCACAGCTCTCTGCGTCCTTCCCCAACAGGATGGGTAGCCTATCCTCATCAGAGAGGTCTTTAAAACCTTGAATAAGGATTTCAAATTTGGGGAAATGACACTCTCTAATTGTTTTATATTTTTGACATTTTGTCAGGAAATGCAGCTCCGTCTCAGGTTCTGCTGTTGTGCAGTGGTTGCACAGCCTTTCCTCTACAGGGAGCCAGGTTTTCCTGTGTCTACCCTTCTCAATGGCAAGGCTGTGCTCACAGAGCCTGTACTTTGTCAAGGTTTTTCTAAGGTTTTGATCAGTAACCATGGTCAAATATTTAGCCATAGTGTACTGTCGATTTAGGGCCAGATAGCACTGCATTTTGCTTTGTGTTTGTGCTTGTGTTTCCCAATAAGCAATGTAGTTTTGTTTTGACTGTGTTGTAATTTGGTTTATTCTGATTGATTGGATGTTCTGGTCCTGAGGCTTCAGTGTGTTAGTAGAACAGGTTTGTGAACTCAGCCCCAGGACCAGCTGGATGAGGGGACTCTTTTCTTTGCTCAGCTCTTGGCATTGCAGGGCTTGGTAATGATATGAGAGGGGGTCACTGTATTTTAGATGTTTCCAAAACTTAATTGCTCTTTTTTGAGTTTTTATTATTAGTGGATATTGGCCTAATTCTGCCCTGCATGCATTGTTTGTAGTTTTCCTCTGGACACGTAGGAGAATCTTACAGAACTCTGCATGTAGGGTTTCAATGGGGTGTTTGTCTCATTTGATGAAATCTTGTTTTGCAAGTGGACCCCACACCTCGCTGCCATAAAGTGCAATTGGTTCAATGACATATTCAATTAGTTTTAGCCAAATTTTAATAGGTATTTCAATTTGAATTTGCTTTTTAATGGCGTAGAATGCCCTGCGTGCTTTCTCTCTCAGTTCATTCACTGCCTCATTAAGGTGTCCAGTTGAGCTTATTTTTAAACCTAAGTAATTGTAGTGTGTACAGTACTCTATATATTTTGTACCAATTGAGAACTTTGGTCTAATTCCCGAGATCTGGATCTTCTCTGGAAAATCATTATTTTAGTCTTTTTGGGGTTTACTGCCAGGGCCCAGGTCTGGCAGTACTGCTCTAGCAGGTCCAGGCTCTGCTGTAGGCCAGGTGCTGTGGGTGACAGCAGGCATAGGCCATCTGCGAAGAGTAGGCATTTAACTTCTGAATTGTGGAGACTATCACCAGGGGCTGAGGATTTTTCTAGAATAGTGGCCAATTCGTTAATGTAAATATTGAAGAGTGCAGGGCTCAGATTGCAACCCTGACGAAGGCCCCGCCCCTGGTTAAAGAATTCTGTTCTTTTCTTACCAATTTTAATGCTGCACGTATTGCCAGTATACATTGATTTAATTATGTCATATGTTTTACCCCCTACACCACTTTCAATATCTTTGTAGAACAGTCCTGTATGCCAAATAGAATCAAATGCTTTTTGGAAGTCGATAAAGCAAGTGTATATTTTGGTATTATTTTGGATGACATGTTTATCTATCAGGGTGTGTAGGGTGTAAATATGATCAGTTGTGCGATGTTTTGGTATAAATCCAATTTGGCTTTTACTCAAGACATTGTGCTTATTAAGGAAGTTTAGAACTCTTACATTGATGATACTACAGAAAACCTTCCCCAGGTTACTGTTCACACAAATGCCTCTGTAATTGTTAGGGTCAAATTTGTCTCCATTCTTAAAGATTGGGGTTATGAGTCCTTGATTCCAGATGTCAGGGAAATAACCTACACTCAGGATCAAATTAAACAGTTTTAATATAGCCAATTGAAATTTTGCACTAGTGAGTTTGAGCATCTCATTTAGGATGCCATCAGGTCCGCAGGCTTTTTTAAATTTGAGAGCCTGAAGTTTCTTATAGAGCTCCTGGTCAGTAATTGGGGAGTCCAATGGGTTTTGATTGTCCTTTATAGCTTTTTCTAATCCATTCAACTTCTCATGGATTTGGCGTTGTTCTGCGTTTGTGTCAATTTGAACGGTGTTGTAGAGTGTTTTGAAATGGGTTGTCCATATGTCACCATTTTGTATCGCTAATTCCTCTTGTTTATTTTTTTTTAGTTTTTTCCAATTTTGCCAAAAGTTGTTTGTGTTTATGGACTCCTCAATTAGTGTCAGCTGCTTGCTGTTGTACTGTGCTTTTTTGGTTCTGAGTGTACGTTTATAGAGTTTTAAAGTCTCACAGTAATGAAGGCGTAATTCACCATTATTTGGGTCTCTGTGCTTTTGGTTGGATAGTGTTCTAAGTTTTTTCCTTATAATTTTACAATCTGCATCAAACCAGTTGTCATCTGTGATTTTTTTAGTTTTGTTTTTGATCAATTTCAATTGTGCTTCTTTTGCCGTTTGCCTGAATATATAGTTGATGTTTCGTACTGCTAGATTGATGCCTTCTTTACTGTGAGTGAATGTGGTATCCAGAAAGTTATCTAAGAGTGTTTGGATATTTTGGTTCCAGGTTGCTTTCTGGTATTCTTCTGTGCTGTTTTGGGCCCATCTGTATGAATTTCTGATGTTGTACAGCTCTGTCTCTCTGTCTCTCTCTCTGTCTCTCTCTCTCTGTCTCTCTGTCTCTGTCTCTCTATCTCTCCCTCTATCTCTCTCTCTGTCTCTCTCTCTCTGTCTCTGTCTCTCTATCTCTCTCTCTGTGTCTCTCTGTGTCTCTCTCTCTCTGTCTCTCTGTCTGTCTGTCTCTCTCTCTCTCTCTCTCTATCTCTCTCTCTCCCTCTCTACATCACAACAGCAGCAGCATCCTCAACTCCCTCCCTCCCTCCCTCCTCATCCTACACCACCAGTACACAACCAGTAGCCTCATTAAAAAGAGAACATCTATGAGAGTCAGTACTAACAAAGGCATTGTTCTGCTTCAGCTGCTGTGTTGTAACTCTCTGGGGTAGCAATACCCTCACACTCCCCTTCTCCCTTCCTCCTCCTCCCCCTCCTCTCTCCTCTCTTCCCCTCCTCACTTCACTTGTCATCTCCCTTCCTCCTCCTCTCTCTCTCCTTCCCTCCATCTCTCTCTCATCTCCTCCCAGGCTGCAGTAATCACAGCTTGTGATTAACAGACTGCATGTCTGGTCTTCTCAGTCCCTGTCAAATTGAAGGCATTTCTCATCCTCCTCTCCTCTCCTCTCCTCTCCTCTCCTCTCCTCTCCTCTCCTCTCCTCTCCTCTCCTCTCCTCTCCTCCTCTCCTCTTCTCTCCTCCCCCTCTCCTCCCCTTCTCATCCCCCTCTCCTACTCTCCTCTCTACCCTGCCACCTTAAACCACCTTAACGTGTTTGTGTCAGACATTCAGCCAGACTCACCTTCGTGAATGGGGAGGTGTGTGTGTGTGTGTGTTGATTGTGACTATGTGCTGATAAACAACAGCAGTGACTAGGCCTGTTCCCCAGAGACACTATCTCGCTATCCTCACATCCACTCACCCACACGCACACATCCACCCACACACACACACACACACACACACACACACACACACACACACACACACACACACCACACACACACACACACACACACACACACACACACACACACACAGATTCATGGCAGTTAGAGAGTTATCTTCATGCCTGAAATCTATTCCCCAAGAAGAAACAGAGCTAAGCTAATTGGCTGATTGGCTGACTGGCTGGCTGGCTGACTGGCTGGCTGGCTGGTTGACTGACTGGTTGACTGACTGACTGACTGACTGACTGGCTGACTGGCTGGCCTACTGACTCTCTGGTTGACTGACTGGTTGACTGACTGGCTGGTTGACTGACTGACTGGCTGACTGACTGACTGGCTGACTGGCTGACTGACTGGCTGACTGACTGACTGACTGGCTGACTGACTGGCTGGCTGGCTGACTGACTCTCTGGTTGACTGACTGGTTGACTGACTGGCTGGTTGACTGACTGACTGGCTGACTGACTGACTGGCTGGCGGACTGGCTGGCTGGCTGACTGGCTGACTGGCTGGCTGACTGACTGGCTGGCTGGCTGGCTGACAGGCTGACTGACTGGCTGACTGACTGGCTGGCTGGCTGACTGGCTGACTGACTGACTGGCTGATTGACAGGCTGGCTGACTGACAGGCTGACTGACTGGCTGACTGGCTGGCTGACTGGCTGACTGACTGGCTGAATAACTGGCTGCCTGGCTGGCTGAATAACTGGCTGACTGGCTGGCTGAATAACTGGCTGACTGACTGGCTGGCTGGCTGAATAACTGGCTGACTGGCTGGCTGGCTGACTGACTGGCTGGCTGGCTGAATAACTGGCTGGCTGACTGGCTGGTTGACTGGCTGACTGACTGGCTGGTTGACTGGCTGACTGACTGACTGACTGGCTGACTGGCTGAATAACTGGCTGAATGACTGGCTGGCTGACTGGCTGGTTGACTGGCTGGCTGAATAACTGGCTGACTGACTGGTTGACTGGCTGACTGACTGACTGGCTGGCTGACTGACCGGCTGACTGGCTGACTGGCTGGCTGACTGTCTGGCTCACTGGCTAACTGACTGGTCTGCCTGACTGTCTGACTGTTTAGCTGACTGACTGACTGAGCGCCTCCCAAATGGCACCCTATTCCCTATATAGTGCACTACTTTTGACCAGATCTCTACATAGGGATTGGTGCCATGTAGGACCCAGTTACTGACGGACTGGTGTGGAGGCATGGCCTGGCTTCCTGTCAGGGTTGAATAGACTGACGGACTGGTGTGGAGGCATGGCCTGGCTTCCTGTCAGGGTTGAATAGACTGACGGACTGGTGTGGAGGCATGGCCTGGCTTCCTGTCAGGGTTGAATAGACTGACGGACTGGTGTGGAGGCATGGCCTGGCTTCCTGTCAGGGTTGAATAGACTGACGGACTGGTGTGGAGGCATGGCCTGGCTTCCTGTCAGGGTTGAATAGACTGACGGACTGGTGTGGAGGCATGGCCTGGCTTCCTGTCAGGATTGAATAGACTGACGGGCTGGTGTGGAGGCATGGCCTGGCTTCCTGTCAGGGTTGAATAGACTGATGGGCTGGTGTGGAGGCATGGCCTGGCTTCCTGTCAGGGTTGAATAGACTGATGGGCTGGTGTGGAGGCATGGCCTGGCTTCCTGTCAGGGTTGAATAGACTGATAGGCTGGTGTGGAGGCATGGCCTGGCTTCCTGTCAGGGTTGAATAGACTGATGGGCTGGTGTGGAGGCATGGCCTGGCTTCCTGTCAGGGTTGAATAGACTGACGGACTGGTGTGGAGGCATGGCCTGGCTTCCTGTCAGGGTTGAATAGACTGACGGGCTGGTGTGGAGGCATGGCCTGGCTTCCTGTCAGGGTTGAATAGACTGATGGGCTGGTGTGGAGGCATGGCCTGGCTTCCTGTCAGGGTTGAATAGACTGACGGGCTGGTGTGGAGGCATGGCCTGGCTTCCTGTCAGGGTTGAATAGACTGACGGGCTGGTGTGGAGGCATGGCCTGGCTTCCTGTCAGGGTTGAATAGACTGATGGGCTGGTGTGGAGGCATGGCCTGGCTTCCTGTCAGGGTTGAATAGACTGATGGGCTGGTGTGGAGGCATGGCCTGGCTTCCTGTCAGGGTTGAATAGACTGATGGGCTGGTGTGGAGGCATGGCCTGGCTTCCTGTCAGGGTTGAATAGACTGACGGACTGGTGTGGAGGCATGGCCTGGCTTCCTGTCAGGGTTGAATAGACTGATGGGCTGGTGTGGAGGCATGGCCTGGCTTCCTGTCAGGTTGAATAGACTGATGGGCTGGTGTGGAGGCATGGCCTGGCTTCCTGTCAGGGTTGAATAGACTGACGGGCTGGTGTGGAGGCATGGCCTGGCTTCCTGTCAGGGTTGAATAGACTGACGGACTGGTGTGGAGGCATGGCCTGGCTTCCTGTCAGGGTTGAATAGACTGACGGACTGGTGTGGAGGCATGGCCTGGCTTCCTGTCAGGGTTGAATAGACAAACCTCTCTTGAGGTTGTTGGAAGACTTCATAAAGTCAACGGTTTCACACACACACACACACACACACACACACACACACACACTCAGCTACTCTTCCAGGGTTCCGGCAAAATTAAGGCAGTTATACAACAGATTTCTTGCCAATGTTTGTGTCTCTTCACAGTCCCCGCTGTTTCATAAGGTGTATTTTTAAATCTAATTTTACTGCTGCATCAGTTGCCTGATGTGGAATAAAGTTCCATGTAGTCATGGCTCTATGTCATCCTGTGCGCCTCCCATAGTCTGTTCTGGACTTGGGGACTGTGAAGAGACCTCTGGTGGCATGTCTTGTGGGGGTATTTTGTATTTTTATAATTTTATTTAACTAGGAAAGTCAGTGAAGAACAAATTCTTATTTACAATGACGGCCTACCCCAGCCAAACCCAGGCCAATTGTGAGCCACCCAATCACAGCCAGTTGTGATACAGCCTGGATTTGAACCAGGGTGTCTGTGGTGACACCTCAAGCACTGCCTTAGACCACTGCGCTACTTGGGTATGCATGGGCATCTGAGCTGTGTGCCAGTAGTTTAAACAGAGATCTCTGTGCTTTCAACATGTCAATACCTCTCACAAATACAAGTAGTGATGAAGTCAATTTCTCCTCCACTTTGAGCCAGGAGAGATTGACATGCATATTATTAATGTTCACTTTCCGTGTACGTTCAAGGGCCAGCCGTGCTGCCCTGTTCTGAACCAATTGCAATTGTCTTAAGTCCCTCTTTGTGGCACCTGACCACACGACTGAACAGTAGTCCAGGTGCAAAAAAACTAGGGCCTGTAGGACCTGCCTTGTTGATAGTGTTGTTAAGAAGGTAGAGTAGCGCTTTATTATGGACAGACTTCTCCCCATCTTAGCTATTGTTGTACCAATATGTTTTGACCATGATAGTTTACAATCCAGGGTTACTCCAAGCAGTTTAGTCACCTCAACTTGCTCAATTTCCTCATTATTTATTACAAGATTTAGTTTAAGGTTCAGTGAATGATTTGTCCCAAATACAATGCTTTTAGCTTCTTTTTTTTACATTTAGGACTAACGTATTCCTTGCCACCCATTCTGAAACTAACTGCAGCTCTTTGTGTTGCAGTGATAACAGTTGCTGTAGTAGCTGATGTGTATAGTGTTGAGTCATCCGCATACATAGACACACTGGCTTTACTCACAGCCAGTGGCATGTCGTTAGTAAAGATTGAAAAAAGCAAGGGGCCTAAACAGCTGCCCTGGGGAATTCCTGATTTTACCTGGATTATGTTGGAGAGGCTTCCATTAAAGAACACCCTCTGTGTTATGTTAGACAGGTAACTCTTTATCCACAATATAGCAGGGGGTTTAAAGCCATACACATGTTTTTCCAGCAGCAGACTATTATCGATAATGTCAAAAGCCGCACTGAAGTCTAACAAAACCACCCCTACAATATTTTCATCATACATTTCTCTCAGCCAATTCTCAGTCATTTGTGTAAGTGCTGTGCTTGTTGAATGTCCTTCCCTATAAGCGTGCTGAAAGTCTGTTGTCAATTTGTTTACCATAAAATAGCATCGTATCTGGTCAAACACAATTTTTTCCAGGCCTGAGGGCTCACACTTTCTAGTAGGCTTAAATTGAAGATATGGCAAATAGGAGTGGCAATATTGTCCGCTATTGTCCTCAGTAATTTTCCATCCAAGATGTCAGACCCCGGTGGCTTGTCAATGTTGATAGACAACAATAATATTTCACCTCTTCAACACACACTTTACGGAATTCAAAATTACAATTCTTGTCTTTCATAATTTGGTCAGATATACTTGGATGTGTAGTGTCAGAGTTTGTTGCTGGCATGTCATGCCTAAGTTTGCAAATCTTGCCAATGAAAAAAGTCATGAAAGTAGTCTGATTCAATGAATTTTATATTTAACTAGGCAAGTCAGTTAAGAACAAATTCTTATTTTCAATCACGGCTTAGGAACAGAACAGTGGGTTAACTGCCTTGTTCAGGGGCAGAATGACATATTTGTACCTCGTCAGCTCAGGGATTCAATTTCACAACCTTTGGGTTACTAGTCCAACACTCTAACCACTAGGCTGCTGCCCCAAATGATGGAGCTGAGTTTGCCTTTTTCCCAAAATGTCATTGAAGGTGCTCCAAAGTTTTTTACTATCATTCTTTATATAATTTATCTTTGTTTCATAGTGTAGTTTCTTCTTCTTTTTATTCAGTTTAGTCTCATGATTTCTCAATTTGCTGTATATAAAATATGTTTGCCAATCAGTTGCGCAGCCAGACTTATTTGTCATTATTTTGCCTCATCCCTCTCAACCATAGAATTTTTCAAATCCTCATCAATCCAAGGGGATTTAAAACCTCACAAGGGTAGGGGGCACTATTTTCACCTTCGGATGAAAAGCGTGTCCAAAGTAAACTGCCTGCTCCTCAAGCCCAGAACCTAGGATATGCATATAATTGGTCGATTTGGATAGAAAACACTCTAAAGTTTCCAAAACTGTTAAAATACTGTCTTTGAGTATAACAGAACTGATATGGCAGGCATAAACCTGAGAAAAATCCATCCAGGAAGTGGGATTTTTTTATGTTTGTAGTTTTCTATTGAATGCCATTACAGTATCCTAGGACTCAAATTCCTATGGCTTCCACTAGATGTCAACAGTCTTTAGAAATTGTTTCAGGCTTGTATTCTGAAAAATGAGGGAGTAAGACCAGTCTGAATGAGTGGACCCTGCAGTATCACAGAGGTTTTTCATGCGGGCGACCGAGACCACACCTTTCTTGTTTTCCTTTTATATTGACAAAGCTTTTGTCCGGTTGAAATATTATTGATTATTATGACTAAAAACAACCTGAGGATTGATTATAAACATCGTTTGACACGTTTCTACAAACTTTACTGATACCTATCGGGTTTTTCGTCTTTCTGTTGTGACTGCCTTTAAGCCTGTGGATTCCTGAACAAAACGCGGAGGTTTTTGGATATAAAGAGGGACTTTATCGAACAAAACAAACATTTATTGAGTAAATGGGAGTGCTGTGAGTGCAACCATATGAAGATCATCAAAGGTAAGTGATTAATTTTATCACTATTTCTGACTTGTGTAACTCCTCTACTTGGCTGGTAACTGTTTGTAATGATTTGTCTGCTGGGCGCTGTTTTCAGATAATCGCATGGTTTGCTTTCGCCGTGAAGCCTTTTTGAAATCTGACACCGCGGTTGGATTAACAAGAAGTTAATCTATAAACCGATGTATAACACTTGTATGTTTTATGAATTTTTATAATGAGTATTTCTGTTTTTGAATTTGGCGCTCTGCATTTCACTGGATGTTGGCCGGGTGGGACGCTACCGTCCCACAATCCCTAGAGAGGTTAACAGTTTTTACAGTCATTCTCTTAATGGGTGCGTGCTTATTAGTAACTGGGTTGCTCCTCATTACACACCACGGACCAACAAATGTTATTTACATCAACAACATAGGAATCACTACAAAACGTATTGTATGACCTCTTATACTAGGCCCAGCCTTTGGAACTTTGGCTTTCCTAGATATGACTACTATATTGTGATCACTACATCCGATGAATCTGGATATTGCTTTAAAGCACATTTCTGCAGTATTAGTAAAGATGTGATCAATACATGTTGATGATTTCATTCCTGTGCTGTTTGTAACTACCCTGGTAGGTAGGCTGATAACCTGAACCAGGTTGCAGGCTCTGGTTACAGTTTGAAGCTTATTCTTGAGTAGGCAGCTTGACAAAAGCCAGTCAATATTTAAATCACCCAGAAAATATACCTCTCTGTTGATATCACATACATTATCAATCATTTCACACATGTTATCCAGATACTGACTGTTAGCTGCTGCCTGACTCAGAAGGAAGGGGGAGAATTAACCATTAGCTTCGAAGGGCCCGATTTTCTACACAGCTGGAGGTTATTAGCATTTCCCTGCAAGAAACAACCCACAAGGAAGCCAGCACAGCTAGAGACAGAGCTAGAGTTACAGAGAGAGACAGAGCCACAGTTACAGAGAGAGACAGAGATACACATAGGGATAGAGACAGGGCTACAGACAGAGATACAGACAGAGATAGACAGGGATACAGACAGAGATAGACAGGGATACAGACAGGGATACAGACAGGTTTACAGACAGAGATACAGACAGAGATACACATAGGGATAGAGACAGAGATACAGACAGAGATACAGACAGAGATACAGACAGGGCTACAGACAGAGATACAGACAGAGATACAGACAGAGATACAGACAGAGATACAGACAGAGATACAGACAGGGATACAGACAGGGATACAGACAGGGATACAGACAGAGATACAGACAGGGATACAGACAGAGATACAGACAGAGATACAGACAGGGATACAGACAGGGATACAGACAGGGATACAGACAGGGATACAGACAGAGATACAGACAGGGATACAGACAGAGATACAGACAGAACACTGTAATGTAGCACGTTAGAAACACACAACCAGCCTCAGAACAGTGTAATTTAGTAAGTTAGAAACACACAACCAACCCATTCTTATCCACAAGCCATCCAAATAACATGACCAACATAAGATGTTAAAATCAAATCAAATTGTATTTGTCACATGCTTTGTAAACAACAGGTGTAGACTAACAGTGTAATGCTGACTGACTGGCACCAGACTTGCAGAGTTAAAGATAAAGAGTGAAAATAAATAAAATAAATACAGTAAAACTTTGAAATAGTGACACGAGGAATGAATACACAGTGAATTACAATATCCAGGAAAAATAACATGGCTATATACAGGGAGTACCAGGTAATAACATGGCTATATACAGGGAGTACCAGGTAATAACATGGCTATATACAGGGAGTACCAGGTAATAACATGGCTATATACAGGGAGTACCAGGTAATAACATGGTTATATACAGGGATTACCGGGTAATAACATGGCTATATACAGGGATTACCGGGTAATAACATGGCTATATACAGGGATTACCGGGTAATAACATGGCTATATACAGGCAGTACCAGGTAATAACATGGCTATATACAGGGAGTACCAGGTAATAACATGGTTATATAAAGGGGGTACCAGGTAACAACATGGCTATATACAGGGAGTACCAGGTAATAACATGGCTATATACAGGGGGTACCAGGTAATAACATGGCTATATACAGGGAGTACCAGGTAATAACATGGCTATATACAGGGGGTACCAGGTAATAACATGGCTATATACAGGGGGTACCAGGTAATAACATGGCTATATACAGGGAGTACCAGGTAATAACATGGCTATATACAGGGAGTACCAGCTAATAACATGGCTATATACAGGGAGTACCAGGTAATAACATGGTTATATACAGGGAGTACCGGGTAATAACATGGCTATATACAGGGAGTACCGGGTAATAACATGGTTATATACAGGGAGTACCGGGTAATAACATGGCTATATACAGGGAGTACCAGGTAATAACATGGTTATATACAGGGAGTACCGGGTAATAACATGGCTATATACAGGGAGTACCGGGTAATAACATGGCTATATACAGGGAGTACCAGGTAATAACATGGCTATATACAGGGAGTACCAGGTAATAACATGGCTATATACAGGGAGTACCAGGTAATAACATGGCTATATACAGGGAGTACCAGGTAATAACATGGTTATATACAGGGAGTACCAGGTAATAACATGGCTATATACAGGGAGTACCAGGTAATAACATGGCTATATACAGGGAGTAGACAATAACATGGTTATATACAGGGAGTACCATGATACAGTGCTCTGTACATCAGATTGACATATTTAGCAGATACAAACAAATCTCCAAGGTGATTTTAACACTGGTTAAAAAATTGCTTTCTAATAAATAATTTGTTTTTTAAAATCAAACTAAGTCCTATATGATACTGTTTGATACGCTGCAAATGTATTGTTTGAAATATCAGGGAGTACCAGGTACCATCACCCCTCCTCTCCTCAGGGTTTGAGGAGAGGTTCTGAATTATCATATTGATCATATTGATTATATATATAAAAAAACGATTAACTATGTATCAATAGATGGATACAGATATTAATACAACTATAACTACCTTCCATCGAACTGTCATCTTCACCATTACATCACTACTACCACCACCATCACCCCTACTACTACTACCACTACTACCACCACCACTAAACTGCTCTCATTACCATCACCCCTACTACTACTACCACCATCACCCCTACTACTACTACCACCATCACCCTACTACTACCACACACCCCTACTACTACTACCACCATCACCCCTACTACTACTACCACCATCACCCTACTACTACTACCACCATCACCCCTACTACTACTACCACCATCACCCCTACTACTACTACTACTACCACCACCACCACTAAACTGCTCTCATTACCATCACCCCTACTACTACTACTACCACTACTACTACCACTACTACCACTACCACTACCATCACCCCTACTACTACTACCACTACTACTACTACCACTACTACCACTACCACTACCATCACCCCTACTACTACTACCACCACGACCACTAAACTGCTCTCATTACCATCACCCCTACTACTACTACCACCACCACCACTAAACTGCTCTCATTACCATCACCCCTACTACTACCACTACTACCACCATCACCCCTACTACTACCACTACTACCACCATCACCCCTACTACTACTACCACCACCACCACTAAACTGCTCTCATTACCATCACCCCTACTACTACTACCACTACTACCACGACCACTAAACTGCTCTCATTACCATCACCCCTACTACTACTACCACCATCACCCCTACTACTACTACCACCATCACCCCTACTACTACTACCACTACTACCACGACCACTAAACTGCTCTCATTACCATCACCCCTACTACTACTACCACCATCACGCCTACTACTACTACCACTACTACCACCACCACTAAACTGTTATCATTACCATCACAACAGTAATAATAATAAGTAAAGCATAAAGTAGAGAGAGAGAGAGAATATAGTAGGTCAGCAGCAACAGGAAGCAGTGATTCCTGAACACAGCCCTGTTACAACACAATGGATATTGAAAAGACGGAACCACAGGCTGGCCAGAGATTGCACAGAGAGAGAATGTGTGAACTAAGCCAGGGGGATATCTGGTGGGTCCAGTCCACTGTAGCTACATCCTGCTGGGCCGGGGCTCACCGGGTGGACCCCGTCCGTCCTGCTGGTTCCTATGGTTCCTGACAAAGGGCTATCTCTGACCCACAGTTCCTTCCATTTAGTGTGTATTTGTGTGTGTGTTCAGGATGTTTTGCTCCTCAGGTAAGGAAAGTCAGAAGCAGAGTCAGAGGCACTCCAGTACTGGGACCTTCTCAGCTTCCTCAGGCCCCTGTCTGACCCCTGTCTGTCTGACCCCTGTGTGTCTGACCCCTGTCTGTCTGGCCCCTGTCTACCTGACCCCTGTCTACCTGGCCCCTGTCTGCCTGACCCCTGTGTGTCTGACCCGTGTCAGCCTGACCCCTGTCTACCTGGCCTCTGTCTACCTGACCCCTGTCTACCTGACCCCTGTCTGTCTGGCCCCTGTCTACCTGACCCGTGTCAGCCTGACCCCTGTCTACCTGGCCTCTGTCTACCTGACCCCTGTCTACCTGGCCTCTGTCTACCTGACCCCTGTCTACCTGGCCTCTGTCTACCTGACCCCTGTATACCTGGCCTCTGTCTACCTGACCTCTGTCTACCTGGCCCCTGTCTACCTGACCCCTGTCTACCTGGCCCCTGTCCACCTGGCCCCTGTCTACCTGACCCCTGTCTACCTGGCCCCTGTCTACCTGGCCCCTGTCCACCTGGCCCCTGTCTACCTGGCCCCTGTCTGTCTGACCACCGTCTACCTGGCCCCTGTCTACCTGGCCCCTGTCTACCTGGCCCCTGTTCACCTGGCCCCTGTCTACCTGACCCTTGTCTACCTGGCCCCTGTCTGTCTGACCCCTGTCTACCTGGCCCCTGTCTACCTGGCCCCTGTCTACCTGGCCCCTGTCTACCTGGCCCCTGTCTACCTGACCCCTGTCTACCTGGCCCCTGTGTGTCTGACCCCTGTCTACCTGGCCCGTGTCTACCTGACCCGTGTGTCTGACCCCTGTCTACCTGGCCCCTGTCTACCTGACCCCTGTCTACCTGGCCCCTGTCTACCTGACCCCTGTCAGACTGACCCCTGTCAGACTGACCCCTGTCTACCTGGCCCCTGGGCTGGGGTTAAGCCTTGGACGCAACCTTTGCTCTGCCCACAGTCAGGAGTCAGGACTACCATGGGCCAGTCAGAACCCTGATCCTGGACCAATCAGGACCCAAGCCCTAACCCTGGGCCAGTCAGGACTCTAACCCTAACCTTTGGCCTAGGACCCCTGGAACAGGGTTGGAGAGCCCATAGCCTTCAGAGCCTATTGAAACATGTTCTTATAATCCCAGTCATTGTGCAATCGCATATAAAAACGTAATTTTGACTGGCCACTATTTAAAAGAGCATCCCAGCTTTCTCATGCTGCTATATTTATTGCTATATTCTCAATAAATTGAAGCACATGAATCCACTTTACAACCGGTGTAGCCTACCTGCAGGGGCGGAAATCCCAGGGAGACGGGGGGACCAGTCATTAGTTAGTGTTGGGGGGACCCTACCGTAGCCTACCTGCAGGGGCGGAAATCCCAGGGAGACGGGGGGACCAGTCATTAGTTAGTGTTGGGGGACCCTACCTGTAGCCTACCTGCAGGGGCGGAAATCCCAGGGAGACGGGGGGGACCAGTCATTAGTTAGTGTTGGGGGGACCCTACCTGTAGCCTACCTGCAGGGGTGGAAATCCCAGGGAGACGGGGGGACCAGTCATTAGTTAGTGTTGGGGGGACCCTACCTGTAGCCTACCTGCAGGGGTGGAAATCCCAGGGAGACGGGGGGGACCAGTCATTAGTTAGTGTTGGGGGGACCCTACCTGTAGCCTACCTGCAGGGGTGGAAATCCCAGGGAGACGGGGGGGACCAGTCATTAGTTAGTGTTGGGGGGACCCTACCTGTAGCCTACTTGCAGGGGTGGAAATCCCAGGGAGACGGGGGGGACCAGTCATTAGTTAGTGTTGGGGGGACCCTACCTGTAGCCTACCTGCAGGGGTGGAAATCCCAGGGAGACGGGGGGGACCAGTCATTAGTTAGTGTTGGGGGGACCCTACCTGTAGCCTACTTGCAGGGGTGGAAATCCCAGGGAGACGGGGGGGACCAGTCATTAGTTAGTGTTGGGGGGACCCTAGCTGGCATATAAAAACGTAACGGCATGTAGCGCTTCCTCCATTCGCTATTCAAGTGTTGGCTACGGATGCCATTTTTTTGTGGGCCATTCTAAAAATAATTCCACACCTACAGTACTGATTAAATGTTTGGACACCTCATTCCATTCCATTTTCTTTATCATCAAAACTATGAAAAACTATTTAAAAAAACATATGGAATCATGTAGTAACCACTAAAGTGTTAAACAAATTAAAATATATTTTATATTTGAGATTCTTCAAAGTAGCCACCCTTTTCCTTGATGACAGCTTTGCACTCTCTTGCACTGTCACAACGTCCACAGAAGGTGGCGCCATTCCCCGGTCGGGCGGCGCTCGACGGTCGTCGTCGCCGGCCTACTAGCTGCCACCGATCCATGTTTCATGTGTTTGTTAGTTATGTCTGTTTTAGTCTGCACCTGTTCCTTGTTAGTCATTGGGGGGGGGGGGGGTATTTAGTTTGTCGGTTTCTTGTTTGGGGTTGTGCGGGATTGTTTCGTGTCTGTTCTTGTAGGTTAGGGGAATTTATTTTCTGTCCATTTTATTTAGCGTTTTGGCATTAGGGTTGTTGGGCTGCGTCCCGTGATATTCTGAAGACTTTGTTTAGTCTTCCTTTTGTTGGAATATTTTTCCCTGGCCTTGTCGGCTTTATATTTTGGACTTGGTTTTTTCCTTCATTAAAACATTTACGTGTTTCACGTACCTGAGTCTCCTGCGCCTGACTTCACCCCTCCTGCAGAATTATTATATGACATGCACTCTCTTGGCATTCTCTCAACCAGCTTGATGAGGTAGTCAGCTGGAATGCATTTCAATTAACAGGTGTGCCTTGTTAAAAGTACATTTTTGGAATTTATTTCCTTCTTAATGCGTTTGAGTCAATCAGTGTGTTGTGACAAGGTAGGGGTGGTATACAGAAGATAGCCCTATTTGGTAAAATACCAAGTTCCTATTATGTCAAGAACAGCTCAAATAAGCAAAGAGAAATGACAGTCCATCATAACTTTAAGACATGAAGGTCAGTCAATCTGGAAAATTACAAGAACTTTGAAAGTTTCTTCGAGTGCAGTCGCAAAAACCATCAAGCACTATGATGAAACTGGCTCTCATGAGGACCGCCACAGGAAAGGAAGACCCAGAGTTACCTCTGCTGCAGAGGATAAGTTCATTAATGTTACCAGCCTCATGAGGACCGCCACAGGAAAGGAAGACCCAGAGTTCCCTCTGCTGCAGAGGATAAGTTCATTGGAGTTACCAGCCACAGAAATTCCAGCCAAAATAAATGCTTCACAGAGTTCAAGTAACAGACACATCTCAACATCAACTGTTCAGAGGAGACTGTGTGAATCAGCCTTCAACGTCGAATTGCTGCAAAGAAACCACTACTAAAGGACACCAATAAGAAGAAGAGACTTGCTTGGGCTAAGAAACATGATAAACGGACATTAGACCAGTGGAAATCTGTCCTTTGGTCTGATGAGTCCAAACGTGAAATGTTTGGTACCAACCACCGTGTCTTTGTGAGACGCAGAGAAGGTGAACGGATGATCTCCGCATGTGTGGTTCCCACCGTGAAGCATGGAGGAGGAGGAAGTGTGATGGTGTGGGCTATGTTACATTAACGGTCAATTACAGTGAGACCGGCAGTAATTTTCTTGACAATCACCGGCTTCAAAATGTAATGACCGTCACAGCATTAGGCATGAGTCCACAGAGCGATCTTACATCTCTTTCACAGTGGCTGTGTCTCAAATGTGTCTCACATGGACCCTATGGGCCTTGGTTAAAAGTAGTGAACTATATAGGGAACTACTGCATATACACCATCCCACATGGTTCTCCTAACAGGGTGCTGTTGTATACACACCACCCCACACGATTCTCCTCTCTGTTTACCCTGCCTGTATTAACCCCCTCTGTCTACCCTACCTGTACTAACCCTCTCTGTCTACCCTACCTGTATTAACCCCTCTCTGTAACCCTACCTGTATTAACCCTCTCTGTCTACCCTACTTGTATTAACCCTCTCTGTCTACCCTACCTGTATTAACCCTCTCTGTCAACCCTACCTGTATTAACCCTCTCTGTCTACCCTACCTGTATTAACCCTCTCTGTCTACTCTACCTGTATTAACCCTCTCTGTCTACCCTACCTGTAGTAACCCTCTCTGTCAACCCTACCTGTATTAACCCTCTCTGTTCACCCTACCTGTACTAACCCTCTCTGTTTACCCTACCTGTATTAACCCTCTCTGTTTACCCTACCTGTATTAACCCTCTCTGTCTACCCTACCTGTATTAACCCTCTCTGTATACCCTACCTGTATTAACCCTCTCTGTCTACTCTACCTGTACTAACCCTCTCTGTCAACCCTACCTGTATTAACCCTCTCTGTCTACCCTACCTGTATTAACCCTCTCTGTAACCCTACCTGTATTAACCCTCTCTGTAACCCTACCTGTATTAACCCTCTCTGTCAACCCTACCTGTAGTAACCCTCTCTGTAACCCTACCTGTATTAACCCTCTCTGTCTACCCTACCTGTATTAACCCTCTCTGTCTACCCTACCTGTATTAACCCTCTCTGTCCACCCTACCTGTATTAACCCTCTCTGTAACCCTACCTGTATTAACCTCTCTGTCCAACCCTATACCTGTATTAACCCTCTCTGTCAACCCTACCTGTATTAACCCTCTCTGTCAACCCTACCTGTAGTAACCCTCTCTGTCTACTCTACCTGTATTAACCCTCTCTGTTCACCCTACCTGTATTAACCCTCTCTGTAACCCTACCTGTATTAACCCTCTCTGTCAACCCTACCTGTAGTAACCCTCTCTGTAACCCTACCTGTATTAACACTCTCTGTTCACCCTACCTGTATTAACCCTCTCTGTCAACCCTACCT
>NW_021822227.1:0-30000 GCF_901001165.1 Salmo trutta
GGTTAAATCTCTGACAGGCTCTCTCTCTGACAGGTTATGTCTCTGACAGGTTATTGTCTCTGACAGGCTCTCTCTATGACAGGTTATATTGCTGACAGGCTCTGTCTTTGACAGGTTATATCTCTGACAGGCTCTGTCTCTGACAGGTTATATCTCTGACAGGCTCTCTCTCTGACAGGTTATATCTCTGACAGTCTCTGACAGGTTATATCTCTGACAGGCTCTGTCTCTGACAGGTCATATCTCTGACAGGCTCTGTCTCTGACAGGTTATATCTCTGACAGGTTATGTCTATGACTGGTTATATCTCTGACAGGTATGTCTCTGACAGGTTATATCTCTGACAGGTTATATCTCTGACAGGTTATATCTCTGACAGGCTCTGTCTCTGACGGGTTAAATCTCTGACAAGCTCTGGCAGGTTATATCTCTGACAGGCTCTGTCTCTGACAGGTTATATCTCTGACAGTCTCTGACAGTTATATCTCTGACAGTCTCTGACAGGTTATATCTCTGACAGTCTCTGACAGGTTATATCTCTGACAGGTTATATCTCTGACAGGTTATATCTCTGACAGTCTCTGACAGGTTATATCTCTGACAGGCTCTGTCTCTGACAGGTTATGTCTCTGACAGGTTAGATCTCTGCCAGGCTCTGTCTCTGACAGGTTCTATCTCTGACAGGTTATGTCTATGACTGGTTATATCTCTGACAGGTTATATCTCTGACAGGTTATATCTCTGACAGTCTCTGACAGGTTATATCTCTGACAGTCTCTGACAGGTTATATCTCTGACAGGCTCTGTCTCTTACAGGCTCTCTCTCTGACAGGTTATGTCTCTGACAGGCTCTCTCTATGACAGGTTATATTGCTGACAGGCTCTGTCTCTGACAGGTTATATCTCTGACAGTCTCTGACAGGTTATATCTCTGACAGGTATATCTCTGACAGGTTACATTTCTGACAGGTTATATCTCTGACAGGTTATATCTCTGACAGTCTCTGACAGGTTATATCTCTGACAGGCTCTGTCTCTGACAGGTTATATCTCTGACAGGTTATATCTCTGACAGGTTATATCTCTGACAGGTTACATCTCTGACAGGTTATATCTCTGACAGGTTACATTTCTGACAGGTTATATCTCTGACAGGCTCTGTCTCTGACGGGTTATATCTCTGACAGGCTCTGACAGGTTATATCTCTGACAGGGTCTGTCTCTGACAGGTTATATCTCTGACTTGCTCTGTCTCTGACAGGTTATATCTCTGACAGTCTCTGACAGGTTATATCTCTGACAGGTTATATCTCTGACAGTCTCTGACAGGTTATATCTCTGATAGGTTATATCTCTGACAGTCTTGGTCTCTGACAGGTTATATCTCTGACAGGTTATGTCTCTGACAGGTTAGATCTCTGACAGGCTCTGTCTCTGACAGGTTATATCTCTGACAGGTTATGTCTATGACTGGTTATATCTCTGACAGGTTATATCTCTGACAGTCTCTGACAGGTTATATCTCTGACAGGTTATATCTCTGACAGGCTCTCACTGACAGGTTATATCTCTGACAGGTTACATCTCTGACAGGTTATATCTCTGACAGGCTCTGTCTCTGATGGGTTATATCTCTGACAGGCTCTGACAGGTTATATCTCTGACAGGTTATATCTCTGACAGGTTATATCTCTGACAGTCTCTGACAGGTTATATCTCTGACAGGCTCTGTCTCTGACAGGTCATATCTCAGACAGGCTCTGTCTCTGACAGGTTATATCTCTGACAGGTTATGTCTATGACTGGTTATATCTCTGACAGGTTATGTCTCTGACAGGTTACATCTCTGACAGGTTATATCTCTGACAGGCTCTGTCTCTGACGGGTTAAATCTCTGACAAGCTCTGGCAGGTTATATCTCTGACAGGCTCTGTCTCTGACAGGTTATATCTCTGACAGTCTCTGACAGGTTATATCTCTGACAGTCTCTGACAGGTTATATCTCTGACAGTCTCTGACAGGATATATCTCTGACAGTCTCTGACAGGTTATATCTCTGACAGTCTCTGACAGGTTATATCTCTGACAGGTTCTGTCTCTGACAGGCTCTCTCTCTGACAGGTTAAATCTCTGACAGTTTATATCTCTGACAGGCTCTCTCTCTGATAGGTTATATCTCTGACAGGTTATATCTCTGACAGGTTATATCTCTGACAGGTTATATCTCTGACAGGTTACATTTCTGACAGGTTATATCTCTGACAGGTTATATCTCTGACAGTCTCTGACAGGTTATATCTCTGACAGTCTCTGACAGGTTATATCTCTGACAGGTTATATCTCTGACAGGCTCTTTCTCTGACAGGTTATATCTCTGACAGGTTATATCTCTGACAGGCTCTGTCTCTGACAGTTTATATCTCTGACAGGCTCTGGCAGGTTATATCTCTGACAGGCTCTGTCTCTGACAGGTTATATCTCTGACAGTCTCTGACAGGTTATATCTCTGACAGGCTCTGTCTCTGACAGGTCATATCTCTGACAGGCTCTGTCTCTGACAGGTTATATCGCTGACAGGTTATATCTCTGACAGGTTATGTCTCTGACAGGTTAGATCTCTGACAGGCTCTGTCTCTGACAGGTTCTATCTCTGACAGGTTATGTCTATGACAGGTTATATCTCTGACAGGTTATATCTCTGACAGGTTATATCTCTGACAGGCTCTGTCTCTGAAAGGTTATATCTCTGACAGTCTCTGACAGGTTATATCTCTGACAGTCTCTGACAGGTTATATTTCTGAAAGTCTCTGACAGGTTATATCTCTGACAGGTTATATCTCTGACAGGTTATATTTCTAACAGGTTATTTCTCTGACAGGCTCTATCACTGACAGGTTATATCTCTGACAGGCTTGGTCTCTGACAGGCTTGGTCTCTGACAGGTTATATCTCTGACAGTCTCTGACAGGTTTTATTTCTGAAAGTCTCTGACAGGTTATATCTCTGACAGGTTAGATCTCTGACAGGCTCTGTCTCTGACAGGTTCTATCTCTGACAGGCTCTCTTTCTGACAGGTTATATCTCTGACAGGTTATGTCTATGACTGGTTATACCTCTGACAGGTTATATCTCTGACAGGTTATATCTCTGACAGGCTCCGTCTCTGACAGGTTATATCTCTGACAGTCTCTGAAAGGTTATATCTCTGACAGTTTATATCTGACAGGCTTGGTCTCTGACAGATTATATCTCTGACAGTCTCTGACAGGTTATATCTCTGACAGTCTCTGACAGGTTATAACTCTGACAGGCTCTGTCTCTGACAGGTTAAATCTCTGACAGGTTATATCTCTGACAGGCTCTCTCTGACAGGTTAAATCTCTGACAGGCTCTCTCTCTGACAGGTTATATCTCTGACAGGTTATGTCTCTGACAGTATCTCTATGACAGGTTATATTGCTGACAGGCTCTGTCTCTGACAGGTTATATCTCTGACAGGCTCTGTCTCTGACAGGTTAAATCTCTGACAGGTTATATCTCTGACAGGCTCTCTCTCTGACAGGTTAAATCTCTGACAGGTTATATCTCTGACAGGCTCTCTATGACAGGTTAAATCTCTGACAGGTTAAATCTCTGACAGGCTCTCTCTCTGACAGGTTATATCTCTGACAGGTTATGTCTCTGACAGGCTCTCTCTATGACATGTTATATTGCTGCCAGGCTCTGTCTCTGACAGGTTATATCTCTGACAGGCTCTTTCTCTGACAGGTTATATCTCTGACAGGCTCTCTCTCTGACAGGTTATATCACTGACAGGTTACATTTCTGACAGGTTATATCTCTGACAGGCTCTGTCTCTGACGGGTTATATCTCTGACAGTGTCTGTCTCTGACAGGTTATGTCTCTGACTTGCTCTGTCTCTGACAGGTTATATCTCTGACAGTCTCTGACAGGTTATATCTCTGTTAGGTTATATCTCTGACAGGCTTGGTCTCTGACAGGTTATATCTCTGACAGGTTATGTCTCTGACAGGTTAGATCTCTGCCAGGCTCTGTCTCTGACAGGTTCTATCTCTGACAGGTTATGTCTATGACTGGTTATATCTCTGACAGGTTATATCTCTGACAGGTTATATCTCTGACAGTCTCTGACAGGTTATATCTCTGACAGTCTCTGACAGGTTATATCTCTGACAGGCTCTGTCTCTTACAGGCTCTCTCTCTGACAGGTTATGTCTCTGACAGGCTCTCTCTATGACAGGTTATATTGCTGACAGGCTCTGTCTCTGACAGGTTATATCTCTGACAGTCTCTGACAGGTTATATCTCTGACAGGTTATATCTCTGACAGGCTCTCACTGACAGGTTATATCTCTGACAGGTTACATCTCTGACAGGTTATATCTCTGACAGGCTCTGTCTCTGATGGGTTATATCTCTGACAGGCTCTGACAGGTTATATCTCTGACAGGTTATATCTCTGACAGGTTATATCTCTGACAGTCTCTGACAGGTTATATCTCTGACAGGCTCTGTCTCTGACAGGTCATATCTCTGACAGGCTCTGTCTCTGACAGGTTATATCTCTGACAGGTTATGTCTATGACTGGTTATATCTCTGACAGGTTATGTCTCTGACAGGTTACATCTCTGACAGGTTATATCTCTGACAGGCTCTGTCTCTGACGGGTTAAATCTCTGACAAGCTCTGGCAGGTTATATCTCTGACAGGCTCTGTCTCTGACAGGTTATATCTCTGACAGTCTCTGACAGGTTATATCTCTGACAGTCTCTGACAGGTTATATCTCTGACAGTCTCTGACAGGATATATCTCTGACAGTCTCTGACAGGTTATATCTCTGACAGTCTCTGACAGGTTATATCTCTGACAGGTTCTGTCTCTGACAGGCTCTCTCTCTGACAGGTTATATCTCTGACAGGTTATGTCTCTGACAGTCTCTCTCTATGACAGGTTATATTGCTGACAGGCTCTGTCTCTGACAGGTTATATCTCTGACAGGCTCTGTCTCTGACAGGTTAAATCTCTGACAGGTTATATCTCTGACAGGCTCTCTCTCTGACAGGTTAAATCTCTGACAGGTTATATCTCTGACAGGCTCTCTATGACAGGTTAAATCTCTGACAGGTTAAATCTCTGACAGGCTCTCTCTCTGACAGGTTATATCTCTGACAGGTTATGTCTCTGACAGGCTCTCTCTATGACATGTTATATTGCTGCCAGGCTCTGTCTCTGACAGGTTATATCTCTGACAGGCTCTTTCTCTGACAGGTTATATCTCTGACAGGCTCTCTCTCTGACAGGTTATATCACTGACAGGTTACATTTCTGACAGGTTATATCTCTGACAGGCTCTGTCTCTGACGGGTTATATCTCTGACAGTGTCTGTCTCTGACAGGTTATGTCTCTGACTTGCTCTGTCTCTGACAGGTTATATCTCTGACAGTCTCTGACAGGTTATATCTCTGTTAGGTTATATCTCTGACAGGCTTGGTCTCTGACAGGTTATATCTCTGACAGGTTATGTCTCTGACAGGTTAGATCTCTGCCAGGCTCTGTCTCTGACAGGTTCTATCTCTGACAGGTTATGTCTATGACTGGTTATATCTCTGACAGGTTATATCTCTGACAGGTTATATCTCTGACAGTCTCTGACAGGTTATATCTCTGACAGTCTCTGACAGGTTATATCTCTGACAGGCTCTGTCTCTTACAGGCTCTCTCTCTGACAGGTTATGTCTCTGACAGGCTCTCTCTATGACAGGTTATATTGCTGACAGGCTCTGTCTCTGACAGGTTATATCTCTGACAGTCTCTGACAGGTTATATCTCTGACAGGTTATATCTCTGACAGGCTCTCACTGACAGGTTATATCTCTGACAGGTTACATCTCTGACAGGTTATATCTCTGACAGGCTCTGTCTCTGATGGGTTATATCTCTGACAGGCTCTGACAGGTTATATCTCTGACAGGTTATATCTCTGACAGGTTATATCTCTGACAGTCTCTGACAGGTTATATCTCTGACAGGCTCTGTCTCTGACAGGTCATATCTCTGACAGGCTCTGTCTCTGACAGGTTATATCTCTGACAGGTTATGTCTATGACTGGTTATATCTCTGACAGGTTATGTCTCTGACAGGTTACATCTCTGACAGGTTATATCTCTGACAGGCTCTGTCTCTGACGGGTTAAATCTCTGACAAGCTCTGGCAGGTTATATCTCTGACAGTCTCTGACAGGTTATATCTCTGACAGTCTCTGACAGGTTATATCTCTGACAGTCTCTGACAGGATATATCTCTGACAGTCTCTGACAGGTTATATCTCTGACAGTCTCTGACAGGTTATATCTCTGACAGGTTCTGTCTCTGACAGGCTCTCTCTCTGACAGGTTAAATCTCTGACAGGCTCTCTCTCTGACAGGTTATGTCTCTGACAGGTTATGTCTCTGACAGGCTCTCTCTATGACAGGTTATATTGCTGACAGGCTCTGTCTTTGACAGGTTATATCTCTGACAGGCTCTGTCTCTGACGGGTTATATCTCTGACAGGCTCTCTCTCTGACAGGTTATATCTCTGACAGTCTCTGACAGGTTATATCTCTGACAGGCTCTGTCTCTGACAGGTCATATCTCTGACAGGCTCTGTCTCTGACAGGTTATATCTCTGACAGGTTATGTCTATGACTGGTTATATCTCTGACAGGTTATGTCTCTGACAGGTTACATCTCTGACAGGTTATATCTCTGACAGGTTATATCTCTGACAGGCTCTGTCTCTGACGGGTTAAATCTCTGACAAGCTCTGGCAGGTTATATCTCTGACAGGCTCTGTCTCTGACAGGTTATATCTCTGACAGTCTCTGACAGGTTATATCTCTGACAGTCTCTGACAGGTTATATCTCTGACAGTCTCTGACAGGTTATATCTCTGACAGGTTATATCTCTGACAGGTTATATCTCTGACAGTCTCTGACAGGTTATATCTCTGACAGGCTCTGTCTCTGACAGGTTATGTCTCTGACAGGTTAGATCTCTGCCAGGCTCTGTCTCTGACAGGTTCTATCTCTGACAGGTTATGTCTATGACTGGTTATATCTCTGACAGGTTATATCTCTGACAGGTTATATCTCTGACAGTCTCTGACAGGTTATATCTCTGACAGTCTCTGACAGGTTATATCTCTGACAGGCTCTGTCTCTTACAGGCTCTCTCTCTGACAGGTTATGTCTCTGACAGGCTCTCTCTATGACAGGTTATATTGCTGACAGGCTCTGTCTCTGACAGGTTATATCTCTGACAGTCTCTGACAGGTTATATCTCTGACAGGTTATATCTCTGACAGGTTACATTTCTGACAGGTTATATCTCTGACAGGTTATATCTCTGACAGTCTCTGACAGGTTATATCTCTGACAGGCTCTGTCTCTGACAGGTTATATCTCTGACAGGTTATATCTCTGACAGGTTATATCTCTGACAGGTTACATTTCTGACAGGTTATATCTCTGACAGGTTACATTTCTGACAGGTTATATCTCTGACAGGCTCTGTCTCTGACGGGTTATATCTCTGACAGGCTCTGACAGGTTATATCTCTGACAGGGTCTGTCTCTGACAGGTTATATCTCTGACTTGCTCTGTCTCTGACAGGTTATATCTCTGACAGTCTCTGACAGGTTATATCTCTGACAGGTTATATCTCTGACAGTCTCTGACAGGTTATATCTCTGATAGGTTATATCTCTGACAGTCTTGGTCTCTGACAGGTTATATCTCTGACAGGTTATGTCTCTGACAGGTTAGATCTCTGACAGGCTCTGTCTCTGACAGGTTATATCTCTGACAGGTTATGTCTATGACTGGTTATATCTCTGACAGGTTATATCTCTGACAGTCTCTGACAGGTTATATCTCTGACAGGTTATATCTCTGACAGGCTCTCTCTCTGACAGGTTATATCTCTGACAGGTTACATCTCTGACAGGCTCTGTCTCTGACGGGTTATATCTCTGACAGGCTCTGACAGGTTATATCTCTGACAGGTTATATCTCTGACAGGTTATATCTCTGACAGTCTCTGACAGGTTATATCTCTGACAGGCTCTGTCTCTGACAGGTCATATCTCTGACAGGCTCTGTCTCTGACAGGTTATATCTCTGACAGGTTATATCTCTGACAGGTTATATCTCTGACAGTCTCTGACAGGTTATATCTCTGATAGGCTCTGTCTCTGACAGATTATATCTCTGACAGGTTAGTTATATCTCTAACAGTTTATATCTCTGAGAGGCTCTGTCTCTGACAGGTTATATCTTTGATTGTCTCTGACAGGTTATATCTCTGACAGGTTATGTCTCTGACAGGTTATATCTCTGACAGGCTCTGTCTCTGACAGGTTATATCTCTGACAGGCTCTGTCTCTAACTGGTTATATCTCTGACAGGCTCTGTCTCTGACAGATTATATCTCTGACAGACTCTGTCTCTAACAGGTTATATCTCTGACAGGCTCTTTCTCTGACAGGTTATATCTCTGACAGGTTATATCTCTGACAGTCTCTGACAGGTTATATCTCTGACAGGTTATGTCTCTGACAGGTTCTGTCTCTGACAGGTTATATCTCTGACAGTCTCTGACAGGTTCTGTCTCTGACAGGCTCTGTCTCTGACAGGTTATATCTCTGACAGGTTTAATCTCTGACAGATTATGTCTCTGACAGGTTCTGTCTCTGACAGGTTCTGTCTCTGACAGGTTCTGTCTCTGACAGGTTCTGTCTCTGACAGGTTATATCTCTGACAGTCTCTGACAGGTTCTGTCTCTGACAGGCTCTGTCTCTGACAGGTTATATCTCTGACAGGTTATATCTCTGACAGATTATGTCTCTGACAGGTTCTGTCTCTGACAGGTTATATCTCTGACAGGTTATATCTCTGACAGGTTATATCTCTGACAGTCTCTGACAGGTTCTGTCTCTGACAGGCTCTGTCTCTGACAGGTTATATCTCTGACAGGTTATATCTCTGACAGGTTATATCTCTGACAGGTTATATCTCTGACAGGTTATATCTCTGACAGTCTCTGACAGGTTATATCTCTGACAGGTTATATCTCTGACTGGGTCTCTCTGACTAGGTCTCTCTGACTAGGTCTCTCTGACTGGGTCTCTCTGACTGGGTCTCTCTGACTGGGTCTCTCTGACTGGGTCTTAGCTGTTGACGGATGTGACTGAGACTTACTGAGGGTTACACACTAACATGTGATGATGTGATGATAACATTAACACACAGGTGAGAATGTTCTGTTCTCCGGTGCGCCTTGTCTTCCCTGTAACAGTGAGGCCAATAGTTTAACCCAAAGCGAGAAGGAGACAGACCCAGACAGAGAGAGAGAGAGAGAGAGAGAGAGAGACCAAAGACCAAAGTTCTCAATTGGTACAAAATATATAGAGTACTGTACACACTACAATTACTTAGGTTTAAAAATAAGCTCAACTGGACACCTTAATGAGGCAGTGAATGAACTGAGAGAGAAAGCACGCAGGGCATTCTACGCCATTAAAAAGCAAATTCAAATTGAAATACCTATTAAAATTTGGCTAAAACTAATTGAATATGTCATTGAACCAATTGCACTTTATGGCAGCGAGGTGTGGGGTCCACTTGCAAAACAAGATTTCATCAAATGGGACAAACACCCCATTGAAACCCTACATGCAGAGTTCTGTAAGATTCTCCTACGTGTCCAGAGGAAAACTACAGACAATGCATGCAGGGCAGAATTAGGCCAATATCCACTAATAATAAAAACTCAAAAAAGAGCAATTAAGTTTTGGAAACATCTAAAATACAGTGACCCCCTCTCATATAATTACCAAGCCCTGCAATGCCAAGAGCTGAGCAAAGAAAAGAGTCCCCTCATCCAGCTGGTCCTGGGGCTGAGTTCACAAACCTGTTCTACTAACACACTGAAGCCTCAGGACCAGAACATCCAATCAATCAGAATAAACCAAAATACAACACAGTCAAAACAAAACTACATTGCTTATTGGGAAACACAAGCACAAACACAAAGCAAAATGCAGTGCTATCTGGCCCTAAATCGACAGTACACTATGGCTAAATATTTGACCATGGTTACTGATCAAAACCTTGGAAAACCTTGACAAAGTACAGGCTCAGTGAGCACAGCCTTGCCATTGAGAAGGGTAGACACAGGAAAACCTGGCTCCCTGTAGGAAAGGCTGTGCAACCACTGCACAACAGCAGAACCTGAGACAGAGCTGCATTTCCTGACAAAATGTCAAAAATATAAAACAATTAGAGAGTGTCATTTCCCCAAATTTGAAACCCTTATTCAAGGTTTTAAAGACCTGTCTGATGAGGATAGGCTACCCATCCTGTTGGGGGAGGACGCAGAGAGCTGTGGGTTGGCAGCGCACTACATTGCTGCCTGCCATAAGTTGAGGGACAGTGTCTGACAGACCAATAAACCTGCACATGTCCTCAACTGTATGATTATTGTTATTGTTGAATGTATGGTTATATTGACCGTTGGTTATTGTTGTTACTGTTGTCCCGTTGACAATTTTTGATTCTCATTTTTATTTATTTTTATATTGTAAATATCCAAAGTAAGCTTTGGCAATATGTACATTGTTACGTCATGCCAATAAAGCGAATTGAATTGAGAGAGAGAGAGAGAGAGAGAGAGAGAGAGAGAGAGACAGAGACAGAGACAGAGACAGAGACAGAGACAGAGAGAGAGAGAGAGAGAGAGAGAGAGAGAGAGAGAGAGAGAGAGAGAGAGAGCGAGCGAGAGAGAGCGAGAACGGTGCTATCGAACGAGGGTCCAGTTTAATTTTGGTTTTACAATGGGTACACACTGAGCACTGTTTAAAGGCCAATAAAGTTGGAGACTGTCGAGATCAGAGGAGAGGTCACAAACACAGTCCTGGCCAAGGCTCACTGTAAAACACACCAACACTTACTGGCCACACATCGGCACAGAATGCCCAGACACCTCGTCTTTTCTATTTCTTTAATGTCTTATTTTCTTCTTTCTCACCCTACCCTCTCCCCTTCTTCTCTTCTCTTGTTCTCTCCTCCTGTCCTGACATTTTGACTCTCTCAAATCATCCCCTCTCCTCTTGTGTCTTCTATCCCCATTCACACTACAGACACAAGAGTGTGTGGATATGTTATAAGAATCATAAAATCATCATAAAGGCTGGTCCTAAAGCAGAAGAGCAAGGAGGAGAGAGATGGAGTAGGATCATGTTGCTTCTTGACGCTGATCTAAGGTCAGTTTTGCATTTCTTCCCAAAATTGTTACATTTAGAATTGAGGGGAAGGTAAAATGATCCTAGGTCTGAGCCTATTGGCAACTTCTACCAAGAGTTGGTCAGACTGTAGTATAATCACAGGAGGAAAACTTTGGGGAAAAGAAAGAGAATCCTCAGAGTAGTTATTAGATGATACACTCCTATTATTCACTAGTTTAATGGCGTTAGTCATTTCCTTGTTGTGTTTTTTGTTTCTTATATAATGGATGGAAGACACAGTGCTTAGAGACACAGTACTTCTTCTGTTTCATGTTCGCTCTTCACAAGAGACAGAGTAAGAGATTTTCCATTGTATTTACATCTTCTGTTGCTCTGTGATTATACCACAGATGTAGGATCAGTTTACCTCAATTCTAAATGTAGCAATTTTGGGAAGAAATGCAAAACTGACCTTGGATCAGCATCAAAAAGCAAAATGATCCTACTCCATCTGTCTCCTCCTTGCTCTTCTGCTTTAGGACCAGACTTTATGATATTCTTCTAATGGTCATAAAACAATGCAAGATTTCTACTTTTCTCTATCTCTCTTTTCTGAAAGTGTTTGTGTGTGTACATGTGTGTGTGTGTATTTCTCTATGTTTGTGTGTGCATGTGTGTGTGTGCATGTTCGCGCATGCCTGTGTGTGTGTGTGTGTGTGTGTGTGTGTGATTTGGCTGCTTGGCAGGTAGAAGGCTGTGAGTGCAGCCTATCACAGCCGGTCCCTGATTACTCTCCACCATTCATCAAAGTGTCACCGCCCTGACAGACGCTAATAAATATACTGCCACGGCCCCCCGCTCGCACCTGGCAGCGCAGCGCTCACACCGTACACACACACACACACACCGTAGCCCCCCCCCCCCCCCCAGGAGTGAACATTGTGCAAGCCACAACACAACCTAAAGCAGCTTTTCCCATCAATTCTACTTCTGTCTTGTTCCATGTCAACAGGAGCGGGAGGGAAGAAATATATTAATAAAGAAACAATATAAATAAGCACTAGGGAAACATGTTTAGATTAGACCGCTACCACAGTGTTGTCCTTAACAATTTATTTATTTTTACATTGACATTATAATATGCAACATCTTTCTTCCATATCCTTTAAGAGCTCCCTCTGCAATGTCCTTGTTTAATGACCCACTTTGCCTTACGTACAGTATACTGCGCTCACACACACACCTCTCACTAATTCCCAGCAACATTTAATGAAGTTGTCTTTATTGCACTGTGTGACAGACCTTTTCCTCAACGGCAGGTTTAATCCACCGCCTCTTTATTTTTCTCTCTCTCTTCCTTTTTCCCTTTCTCAATCTCTCTCACACACGCACAGACACACTCACTCACCCACCTCTCTCTCCTTTCTCTCTCTCTCTCCATGCGTTCTTTTCTCTGTCACTGCGTCGTTAAGGGAGTTGTTGCTGGCAGCACATTAACCATGTCAATGTTTACAATCAAAGGTCCCCACCTGGGAGAAGAGAGGAGAGGACAGGACAGAACAGGAGAGGAGGGGAGAGGAGAGGATGGCACTGAGGAATGAGTGACGTCTGGGGTGCTGGATGAGGGACTTCTGGGGTGCTGGATGAGGGACTTCTGGGGTGCTGGATGAGGGACTTCTGGGGTGCTGGATGAGGGACTTCTGGGGTGCTGGATGAGGGACGTCTGGGGTGCTGGATGAGGGACGTCTGGGGTGCTGGATGAGTGACGTCTGGGGTGCTGGATGAGTGACGTCTGGGGTGCTGGATGAGTGACGTCTGGGGTGCTGGATGAGGGGGCAAGTACCAGAATTTGGTAGTCACGTCGACCCACAACCATCTATTGATTTGAATGCAGTAAAACTATATTAAGAGGGCAACGTGGCAACGTTTATTATAGTTTCAGTAAAACTATATTAAGAGGGCAATGTTTAAAGACTCAGTAAAACATTTGTCTTCTCTTTTCGTTGAGACAACTATAACTTCCCCGCAAAAATGTGCATTTGCATATAATTGCTGGTTAGTTTGACAGGGATGTTGTACTTTTCCATTTGTAATCAGCTACACACACACACACACAGACACACACAGACACACATACGCATGCACACACACACACACACACATACGCATGCACACAAACACATTACTATTTCACTGTGTACAGGAACTAAAGATTTATAGTCTTTCCCTTTGTGAGTTTCAAGTCAGGTCTTTCTTAGTCTTTCTCTATCTCATTCCATCACCAGCAGACATGCTGCAGCTCCCCCTGTTGGGAGACAGATGAAGCATGTGACGCTGCATGCACGTGTGTGTCTGTCTGTCTGTGTGTGTGTGTGTGCAGCATTGCTATGTGTAGGGGTTTTGGTTGTCCAAAGGCGGAAGTGTGTGCTCCTGCCATGGGCCATGCTTGCATTGCCAAGCAGTGTGTGTGTGTGTGTGTGTGTGTGTGTGTGTGTGTGTGTGTGTGTGTGTGTGTGTGTGTGTGTGTGTGTGTGTGTGTGTGTGTGTGTGTGTGTGTGTGTGTGTGCGCTAGAGCTTGCGTGCGTGTGTGTGTGC
The DNA here is from genome assembly GCF_901001165.1 of Salmo trutta. NCBI lineage: Eukaryota > Metazoa > Chordata > Actinopteri > Salmoniformes > Salmonidae > Salmo > Salmo trutta. The sequence continues at coordinate 13,888 of NW_021822227.1, forward strand.
GTGCGCATGTGTGGTCATGCCAGGCCTTGGGCATGCTGGGGCAGCAGATGGCATCACTACAGCGCCGGCCACCCAGGTGAACTGGGAGGGAGGGAGGGAGGGAGGTGAGTAGGAGGAATAGGGGGGATGGATAGGATCAGTGCAGCCAGATTCTGCTGTATTGTGTTGTAGTTCTAGACAGGGTCTCTGCTGAGTTCCCATTGGCCAGGGCTGTGTGTCGGCTGGTTGGTGCTGCTGGGTCTCTGCTGAGTTCCCATTGGCCAGGCTTGTGTGTCGGCTGGTTGGTGCTGCTGGACCAGGATGGACCAGGTGTGGAGTGGGAGAGGACTGGGAGGACTGCAGCTGTTAATTAGAGAGAGGTGATTAATGGTACAGGAGAGATGGAGCACTGTGTTTGGGACTGACTGGACTGGAGGAGTGGGGACAGGGAGAGCAGGGTAGGGTGGAGAGTTTGGGAGTGGTTGGGCAGTTGGTAGTTCAAAATGAACATGAGTTCACCAAAGTCAAAAAGTATCTTTGCATGCATTAACACATGCAAACTTGTGTGTGTGTCTCTCAACTGAGTCACGCGGCTTCTCCACCCTGGGATCCAGCTTTATTGAGATGTAAGGAGCTGCAGCGTTGTGACAAACTCTCCTCCGGGGATGTGCCGTGTAAACACCAATCATTTGGCAGATGTAGAGTAAATTGACATGGTATCCCCGGGTGGTGCGCCACACACACCATTATCAGGATGTAGACTAATCGTATGTCGCCTCCCATATGAGGAGCAATTAATTCACACAGAATCAAACGGCTGGAGAACAGAGTGAGGAAGAGGAAGAGGATGGTTGGAGAGAAATGAGGAGATAAGGGAGAATGGTGTTGGAAAAAAGGGAACAGAAAGAGTTAAGGAAAATAGAGAGAGGGAGAAATATGGAGAATTTGTGCGATTAAGTGCAAAGTTTAAATCTAGCTGTTCGTTTTTCAAACTGATGTTCAAAGTTAAAGTGTAAATGAGTCATGTTTTTTCTGTTCTCTTAGCTTGGATTTTTTCAGGAAAGAAAGGAGGATTGCACAAACAACATGTAAAGAGAAAGGAGAAAATTGAGTTGAGTTGAAGAGCACTGAAGGCAATACAACATTTATGAATGTGGTTCCACAAAGCCTTGACAGTGGGATAGTTTTACAGCACCTGTATTTTTTTTAAAGATGACAGTTACAAGGATTCATTAAATGTAAAGTTTCCCCATTCTCACCTCAATTCAATCTGGAGGCATTGTAGTGGAGGGCCGTTACAGCCAAATCTCCATCTCACTATTATTTCCTGTGTGATTGCCTGCTCACTCTCTCGCTCGTCTCTCTCTCATCTCTCTCTCGTCTCTCGCTCGTCTCTCTCTCGGTGGATACGATGAAGGAGGAAGACTAAAAGACTGTGACGGACAGAAGGAGAAAGAGGAGGGTAGCTGGTCCTGGTCTCCTTCAGACGGATGGAGCGAGGGAGGGAGGGAGGGAGGGAGGGAGGGAGGGAGGGAGGGAGGGAGGGAGGGAGGGAGGGACAGCGACTGAAAGGGGGGGAGAGACATCATTTCCATGGATACAGCTCCTAAATGAATAGTCTGCCATGATGGCCTTTAGGATAAGACAAGTAGTGTTATAATAAGCGAAGGGCCAAAAAAAAAAACCAGACTTGGCTGACAAGCCAGGGGAGACTTATTCAAACTGGCCTCTCTCTCTCGCTGTCTCTGTGTCTCTCTCAGTCTCTCTCTCTCTCTCTCTCGCTGTCTCTGTGTCTCTCAGTCTCTCTCTCTCTCTCTCTCTCGCTGTCTCTGTGTCTCTCTCAGTCTCTCTCGCTCTTTCACTGTTACTAAGGCCAATGCTTTTAACCCCCTTCATTTATTAAAGTGAAAATAAATGTTCACTGTGAGAGGAGGGAGGATGGTTAGGTTGCGGAGGGAGGAGGTAGAGATAGGGGGAAACTGGAGAGTAAAAAGACAGAAAATAAAATGGTGTGAAAAAGACAAAAAGAGAACGGAGACTGTGTAGTGGAGGGAGATGGAGAAAGAGAAAAATAGATGGTGAGAAACAGTAAGAGTCAGAAAATAAAAAGACTAAGAGGTACATAGAGAGAGCGACAGAGACAGAGAGAGAGAAACAGGGGAGAAGTAGATGGAGGTAGAGAGAGGAGAGAGAGATGTAGAGTTGAAAAGAGAACATGCAAAGCTGTCATCCATCATGTTGTCACAACACAATAAGGAGAAGTGCACAGTTACTGCTAATCACAGACAAATCTATCCCACAACCCAGAGGAAAGGAGATGTCATTCAGGAGGTACAGTATCTCTATCTTTCTCTCTCTCTCTCCCACACACACACACACACACACACACACACACACACACACACACTATAATATTGAATATGTCCTTTGACAGTTTGCTCTCAATAATGAAAGACATTCTCTCAAATCTAGGGGTTCTCCCGGGCATCATTTTCAGGTCAGAAGAGAGACGTTTCATAAAGTCCAATAACACAATACAAGCTTATGGCCAGAGGATGGGTGACAAACACACACAGACACATACACACACATAGATAAACAGAAAGGAGCCCACGTTAAAGTCAGAGTAAATAAAGTTATCCGAGAAGCCATTATCTATTCTCCACACAGACAGAGGTCAGGAGTCTGGCCTCAGAAATGAAGTAAATATCAGATTTCTGAAATATTAAATATTAACATATGCAAAATAATGATATGGTAATCATGAAATGTCAATATTGCCTTCTTGTATTTGTTTCACACACACACACCCCACACTCACACACACACTCACAAACACACACTAACATTCACACACACTCACAAATACACTCACATTCACACACACACACACTCTCACACACACACACACACACAATCTCGCACACATACTCACACACACACTCACACACACACAAACTCACACACACCAACACACATTCACACAAACACTCACACACTCACACACAATCACTCACACACACACAAACACACGCACTCTCACACACGCACTCACATACACACACTCACTCACTAACACACACACATTCTCACACATAAACTCGCACACTCACAAACACACTCACACATAAACTCACACGCACACACTCACTCACACAGACACTCACACACACACACTCACACGTAAACTCACAATCACACACACTTGCACACATACTCAGACTCTCACACACAATCACACACTCAAACTCACACTCACTCACATACACTCACTCACACACACACACACACACACACACACACACACACACACACACACACACACACACACTCACACACTCACTCACACACACACATTCACATACACACACACATTCACATACACACACACACTCAAACACTCACACACACTCAGAAACACACACAAACACACATTCACAAACACACACTCTCAAACACACACACTCAAACACACACACACACACTCAAACACTCACACAGTAACACACACACACTCACTCACACACACTCAGAAACACACACTCACAAACACTCACTTAAACACACTCACACACACATTCACTTACACACACACACACTCAACTCTCACACACATTCACACACACATACTTATGGACTTCCAACGGATATCAGACATGATTGATTATCAGACAAAGCTTCACCATGTGTTACAATTACCCTAATCCCAAAAACATGCTTGAATTTAACTTTTTTGTTTATTCCTGTACTTTCTTGAACACAGACATCTTTCCTCACAGTTCTGGCAGCATCACTGTTTGAAAAGGCTTTCTGTCAGCCTATCTCTACCACCCCCTGCTTTGGGATAAATTCAGGTGAAATACGTGTGTGTGTGTGTGTGTGTGTGTGTGTGTGTGTGTGTGTGTGTGTGTGTGTGTGTGTGTGTGTATTCCCCCACCTGCAGCTGATAGCTTGTCAACTCCTTCCTGGGTTGGCGACCCCTGTGTGTGGTTGTGTTAGTATGTGTTACCAGCTGAGCAAACATGTTAGTGTGTCTGCTCTCACAGTGGGCCCGCAGAGAGGGAGGGAGGGAGGGAGGGAGGGAGGGAGGGAGGGAGGGAAAGATGGTAGAGCAGAGGACGAGGGAAGTGGAGACGGTAGAGCAGAGGACGAGGGGGGTGGAGACGGTAGAGCAGAGGACGAGGGGAGTGGAGACGGTAGATCAGAGGACGAGGGGGGTGGAGACGGTAGATCAGAGGACGAGGGGGGTGGAGACGGTAGATCAGAGGACGAGGGGAGTGGAGACGGTAGAGCAGAGGACGAGGGGAGTGGAGACGGTAGAGCAGAGGACGAGGGGAGTGGAGACGGTAGAGCAGAGGACGAGGGGAGTGGAGACGGTAGAGCAGAGGACGAGGGGAGTGGAGACTGTTCGGATGTGTGGGGGTGTCAGGTTGTGTTTGGATGTGTGGGGGTGTCGGGGTATGTTCGGATGTGTGGGGGTGTCGGGGTGCATTTGGATGTGTGGGGGTGTAAGGGTGTGTTTGGATGTGTGGGGGTGTAAGGGTGTATTTGGATGTGTGGGGGTGTAAGGGTGTGTTTAGATGTGTGGGGGTGTCGGGGTATCTTTGGATGTGTGGGGGTGTAAGGGTGTGTTTGGATGTGTCGGGGAATGTGGGGGTGTCGGGGTATGTTTGGATATATGGGGGTGTCGGGGTATGTTCGGATGTGTGGGGGTGTCGGGTTGTGTTTGGATGTGTGGGGGTGTCGGGGTATGTTCGGATGTGTGGGGGTGTCGGGGTGCGTTTGGATGTGTGGGGTGTAAGGGTGTGTTTAGATGTGTGGGGGTGTAAGGGTGTGTTTAGATGTGTGGGGGTGTAAGGGTGTGTTTAGATGTGTGGGGGTGTAAGGGTGTGTTTGGATGTGTGGGGGTGTAAGGGTGTGTTTAGATGTGTGGGGGTGTCAGGGTTAGGGTTTGTTTGGATGTGTGGGGGTGTCGGGGTATGTTTGGATGTGTGGGGGTGTAAGGGTGTGTTTGGATGTGTGGGGGTGTCGGGTATGTTTGGATATGTGGGGGTGTCGGGTATGTTCGGATGTGTGGGGGTGTTGGGTTGTGTTTGGATGTGTGGGGGTGTAAGGGTGTGTTTGGATGTGTGGGGGTGTAAGGGTGTGTTTGGATGTATGGTGTTGTAAGGGTGTGTTTGCATGTGTGGGGGTGTAAGGGTGTGTTTGGATGTGTGGGGGTGTAAGGGTGTGTTTAGATGTGTGGGGGTGTCGGGGTGTGTTTGGATGTGTGGGGGTGTAAGGGTGTGTTTAGATGTGTGGGGGTGTAAGGGTGTGTTTAGATGTGTGGGGGTGTAAGGGTATGTTTGGATGTGTGGGGGTGTTGGGGTACGTTTGGATGTGTGGGGGTGTAAGGGTGTGTTTAGATGTGTGGGGGTGTCGGGGTATGTTTGGATATGTGGGGGTGTAAGGGTGTGTTTAGATGTGTGGGGGTGTAAGGGTGTGTTTGGATGTGTGGGGGTGTAAGGGTGTGTTTAGATGTGTGGGGGTGTAAGGGTATGTTTGGATGTGTGGGGGTGTAAGGGTGTGTTTGGATGTGTGGGGGTGTAAGGGTGTTTGTATGTGTGGGGGTGTAAGGGTGTGTTTGGATGTGTGGGGGTGTAAGGGTGTGTTTAGATGTGTGGGGGTGTCGGGATGCGTTTGGATGTGTGGGGGTGTAAGGGTGTGTTTGTATGTGTGGGGGTGTAAGGGTGTGTTTGTATGTGTGGGGGTGTAAGGGTGTGTTTGGATGTGTGGGGGTGTAAGGGTGTGTTTGGATGTGTGGGGGTGTCGGGGTGTGTTTGGATGTGCGGGGGTGTCAGGGTGTGTTTGTATGTATGGGGGTGTCGGGGTGTGTTTGGATGTGCGGGGGTGTCAGGGTGTGTTTGGATGTGTGGAGGTGTCGGGGTGTGTTTTGGGGGGCCACAGGGCAACTTCTCAGAAACTCCACTAATTGGGACCGCTGGGTGTTGCCCGAGGCTGTTCTCTGGCTAATATCATTAGCTAATCTGCTGTGTGTTGTCCCCCTTGCCCTCTCAGTATGTGCTCTGCGCTCCAGCACCATAACCACCAGCAGACACCCACCCTCGGCCGCCTCCCCAAGCCCACAGAAGAGTGCTGAGTCCGGGTTTGTGCTGCTGGAAGGGCCCCACATCTGGGCTCCACTGACAAGGAAGATTAATACCTCAGCCTCACACACACACACATTTCTGAAACACTCATACACACACACACAGACCTTCATCTCTGGTATAAACACAAACACACTACTTCACCACTACAACTACTTTTCAATACATACTGTACACACACGCACACACATACCAGCCTCCCCCAAATAAAAAAAAGAGGGAGCCCAATCCCACACCATCCTACCTCCCTCATCCTCCTCGCTTCATCCTTCCATTTCTCCATCCTCTGGACCACTCTACCCTCCCTCCCTCCCTTCCTCCATCCATCCATCCATCCCTCCTTCCATCCCTCCCACACTTTAAATACAATCTCCAGGCCACAGAAAAACAACTTTCTGCTGATGCGAGTACTCCTTCATCCTCCCTCTCTTCCTCCCATTCCCCTCACACACCTTTGGTTATGGAGAGCATGCAGGGCTGAATTTGAGCCCTGAGCATTAATGCCTTCCCTGCATTTGAGGGTCTGGTTGAACAGCATCCTGTAGGGAGCACCCATCAGCCAGAGAGATTTTCCTCCATGTTTCACTGCACTCCTATAGCATGGTAAACCTCCACCCACAAGATCAAAGTGGGACAACTAGCAGTTCATCATGAAGATACACTTATTATAAACAAAGTGACAAATGTACAACTATTGGAGTGAATTGTGAAAAACAGGAAATGGTGAACATGTTAACTATTAGATTGATTTAGCCTCGAGTAAGAGGAGCCTGTGAGGAAAACAGGAGTACAGTGTGCCCAGATGTGTTCTGCCTTCCCCTCTCCTCCCCTCTCCTCCCTGTCCACAGTGGAAACTCCCTGGCATTCCCCGGAGGGGGTGGAGACAGGAGACTGTGTGGTTTGGCCCACAGGAGTGTGAGAGAAGGGTGAGGGGTGTTGACATAACCTCATTACACTACAGTCACCTGGGCCTGACTCAGACACCACACCTGTCACTGAGGGCTCTGCTGTATGTCAAGCAAGCAGAGCGCCCACTGTGCACGCCAGACAAGACAAAAAAGAGGGGACAGAATGAATAAGAGTGTAACCCCAGAGATAGAAGCAGATTAAAGAGTGATCACTTAGGCAGTGACTCTACTGGCAGATTCCCCCTAAAGAGTTCGTGTCAGCACATTGGCTGCCTGTTGTGTGTGAGAGAATGTGGTGAGATAGAGAAAGAGGGGGAGAGAGGCAGAGAGAGGCAGAGAGAGAGAGAGAGAGAGAGAGAGAGAGAGAGAGAGAGAGAGAGAGAGAGAGAGAGAGAGAGAGAGAGAGAGATAGACAACAAAGGAAGAAGATGAAAGGAACAGGAAAGACAGCCCACTGGGCACAGACGTCAATTCAACGTCTAATCCACATTGGTTTAATGTAATTTCATTGAAATGACATGGAAACAACGTTGATTCAACCAGTGTGATGCCAGTGTTACGTTCCTCAGCAAGGAAACCAAAAATGTCGCTCAAACAGAAGAGGGAACTAACAAAGAGTCTCTGACCAACAACCAAAACAGGTGTGGTTTTAGGAGGGGTTCTGAAAGACACTCATGGGGGAGTCCACTGAAAGTTGATCAGCAACAACAACTAGAACCTGAAAGACACCCACCATGAGACCCACTAAATTTTCCCAAGAAGAGGAAAACAAAAGAAAAACCCACACCAAACTTAAAGACAGGAAGCAAACCAAACAGGTGGAGCAAAACAAAATCAAGTAAAGGATTGTTTGTCTAGAACCAAACAAAATGAAATAGGGTGCATCAACTTCTAGTGTTCACCCTCCACATCTATCCAGACAACTGGAACACTGACTCAGACATTCTTAAATAGCGCCTGGGTCAGCACAGGTAAAACACCTTCCCACTAACGAGATGGACAAGCCAGCAAAGGTGTAACACATAACGAGGTGACACCAATCGGTGCGCCCTACGTGCTAACAAGCTATACGTGCTGAAGTCCAACCTCAAAACATACATGGAAAAGTAAAGCCTGTAACACCAGTGGGAGAGAATGAACGACTGTGGATATCTGCAGCAGGAGACACACACACTTATCAGATACTGTGTGTGCTCAGTAATACATTGGGTTTTTAGGGAATCATACAGTTGCCAACACAGATTCAAACGGCAGCAGCAATACGCACGCATACGCACGCATGCACACGCACACACAAACACACACACACACACACACGAGAGAGCAGTGCCAGCCATCTCAGGAATCACATAAATGCCAGTACAGTGCTGATGCAGTGGGACTATGAACATAATGCATTGGACTCATTAATTCTGTGTTGGGAAATTAAGGAAGCGTGGAGCTCCACTAGCACTAAGCTTAACACCAAGCAGCAAGGGTAGCAAAATAACACATATCTCACAGTGTCTGACAGTCAAGGACCTAGCTAGTCCTTCACCTCAAAGTTAATAAATATTGAGATGCTCTGACAGTTGTCAAATAAGCTTCAATAAATTGGTGTATTAATTTGAGGATTAATTATTATTGACATGTTTGTATTAATTGATGTGGCGCTTTTGGTAGAATTAATAAATACCATGATTCTTCACCAATGTTTGCCTGAAATGCCATTCACATTGGCTAGAATAGTGGTCATACAATGACATAAATTTGATGAGAATTAATATAATATATTTCAATGTATTTGTGAGTCATAGATTTATAATGGATAATAAAGATGAGGAGAATAACATCAAATCATATTTGATTAATGTAGAATGAACAATTATTGCTTTCATAGACGTATTGAATTTCTTATTTTGATCTGTGTAGAATAAAAGCAGAAAAGAAAATGTATAATGTAAGTAATACTATTTTAACAAAATAATAGCAATACTTTTACTATAACATCTCCCTATGACTCATATGAGAATAAAAATCAACATTTGTGAGCACTAAAAAAATTCATATCTGTTGTAACTGGGATATAACAGGATAAAACTTTTAATTTTATTTGGTGTGTTATATTGTCGGTGTAATCTGCCCTCTTCTCCCTATCGGCAAGGATTCCTGTGTCCTTATAAATAATTCATTTTTTAATCTGATTTGCCAGTGCGATTCTCACTGTATTAGTCACATATTCAATAACGCCACTCTGTGAATAATCTGTGCTGCGAATGTTCCTTCCCAGGTTCCCCTGTGTTCCCAAGAAAACCTGCTGTCGGAATTCTGCCCAGCGTTCCGGAGCATTCCCGATAGAGAGGAGGGTGGAGAGGAGGATGGAGAAGAGGGTGGAGAGGAGGGCAGAGAGGAGGGCGGAGAGGAGGGTGGAGAGGAACAGTCACAGCCATCATCACTCAATCTGTGTAGTCGATGACAGGGAACAGATTCATACACACAATATCTACTACACATACATGTTTAGGATTACCTGTCTCCTCTCTAATCCCCATCTCTTTTGTTCTGGCTTTCTTTTACAGAATCACATTTATTGTGGTATTTTGTGGGTTGATATTTCTGGTGTGTCTAAAAATGTTGTATTTTGTCCTTGTTTGAAAATTAGAATGTGTGAATTTCAATTGATGTAAATATTTGTATGATTGTTGTAATAAAGTCAGTAAATAACTAAACCTGTATGGGAAAAAAAACACCTAATCTGTCTCTATCTCGTAGGAAGGGGGCGGAACACTGAATGTTAGATGCAGAACATGTACTTGGTGAGTCTCCACCTAGCCAGATTCTTACAGTATTTTGATTTCTTCTTCATGAAATGTGAAAATATCAACAACAGTTCAAAAATAAATATAGGCCTACCCATTTAAAAAAAATTATGTGATATTATATCATTAAAATTCCAAAAAGATTACAGGAGCTGGGTTTGGGAAGTCTCCAGATACATCCTGCCCCAAAACACATGTCAAATAAAAGAACTCGATTTTTCTTTGGAATAAAATAATGTAACATTTCTCACAAATATTCAAGGATTATATTTCCTCAAACCAGAAAACAAGCCCATAACCACTACTTATAGGAGAGTGTTTAAAGAAGGGGCTGTATGGAAGTCAGATCTCTGTATTGTTAACCCAGCCTCAGGCCCTATATCTCTCAGTCTAACTGTCTGCATGAAGATGATCACAAAACATGCAACAATACAACCACAGCACATTACAGACAACCCAGAGGAAGACTGATTTTTTACTGTGTTTGCTTTGCTATTTTCTTACAAAAATGTTCATATTCTGTACCGATAGACAAGAAACAGGTTAACTTAGGACGAAAATTGGTTGAAGGTATCACTGACACTATAGTTAGAGGAAATCTGTCCCCTCAAAAAAATGTAATAGACAGGAAACAAATCCTACGCCACAATACAGGACTGCATCATCTACAGATCATCCCACAGGATGGCAACACAACACATTAACATGATGCCACAACATGGATAAGTCTATGGGACTAGCATGCTATGATATGAGTAGAGGAGAGTTCAGTCACACAACGTTTCTCCTAAAGCCTAGTTAATTGAACGATAGGCTGTAACATCAGCTTCATAATGAAAGCAACACTATGGACAGCGAGCTGTAGTAGGCCAGGAAGCAGGATGGACTTTTGAACACTGCTTTTATAAGCCAGGGAAACCGAGAAGGCACTCTTCAATTCTCCTAGTGCTTTATTAGATTGTGTGTGTTATTGAGGGTGAGAGAGAGAGAGAGCAAGAGAGAGCGAGAGAGAGAGAGAGAGAGAGAGAGAGAGAATAAGAAAATTTGAATAAAACGATTTCTCTCCAACATTTGAACAATTTTGAAAGAAACTGTGTTCATTTCATTACTCTGTTGACAAATTGGCAAAATATTTCCTCAAACTCTTTTACACAAATTATGGGTACATTGTATAAATCACTAAATGCATCCACAGTAAGACAGTAAGATTTACAATATTCATTGTTTTATCTGAAGTGAAATCAGACAACCTGAACCTTTACATCTGTCTGTGTTGGGGAAACCGCACAACCACTGTGTTAAGAGTCAAAACTTCTGTCTCAACTGTCAACTGCTAGCCATGTCATGATGCATCACTAATAAACTAAACATAACCTGAGAACACTGAACACCGGACCACACACACACCCACACACGGTTAATGATAGTGTTTGGGATGAGAGCAGTGTTTGGGATGAGAGCAGTGTTTGGGATGAGAGCAGTGTTTGGGATGAGAGCAGTGTTTGGGATGAGACCAGTGTTTGGGATGAGACCAGTGTTTGGGATGAGACCAGTGTTTGGGATGAGACCAGTGTTTGGGATGAGAGCAGTGTTTGGGATGAGAGCAGTGTTTGGGATGAGAGCAGTGTTTGGGATGAGAGCAGTGTTTGGGATGAGACCAGTGTTTGGGATGAGACCAGTGTTTGGGATGAGACCAGTGTTTGGGATGAGACCAGTGTTTGGGATGAGAGCAGTGTTTGGGATGAGAGCAGTGTTTGGGATGAGACCAGTGTTTGGGATGAGACCAGTGTTTGGGATGAGACCAGTGTTTGGGATGAGACCAGTGTTTGGGATGAGACCAGTGTTTGGGATGAGACCAGTGTTTGGGATGAGAGCAGTGTTTGGGATGAGACCAGTGTTTGGGATGAGACCAGTGTTTGGGATGAGACCAGTGTTTGGGATGAGAGTGCCGAGTGTGCGACTCCATGCTACAGCACACAGCAAGTAGTTGGACCATCTAAAATCCCACACACACAAGCAAACACATAAGCACACAAGCACACACATAGAGATAGCCCTGGTAGGTAAGACGCACTACACAGACCTCTAGCACCTCCTAGTGTCAGTAAATGGTGACCAGGTTGCTCTGGAAAAAGATCAATTGTTCTCAATTACATATCTCGGTATAATAAAAGTTCTTTCTGGAAATAAAATACCTTAAACATATTTTAAGTCTTATGTTTGTATTGATCCTTTCTGAGAATTACATTTTCTTAAACCTTGTTAAAGAGGGGTTCTGTTCACTGAAAGCGACCATTTTATAACTACAAAAACCCTTGTCCTAGCATGAAGTCAAAAAACACTGATCTAAGGTCAATTTCTCACCTACCCTCTAGCAGCTATGATTATGATTCAGGTGGTCTAATCTGGTCCAAGACCTGTACATATGGGCAACATCGACCCGTAGGTTGACTCTAACCGCTGTGTCTCCATGCCATCACTGGCCCTCTAAATAGTTGTGATTAAAAACGGGAGAAATGAGTGCTAACGCTTTTCTGCAATCTTGCACGTCCTAATTTGGTACTGGGGGAGTTAACACACCTGCCAGCCCACTGCTGACAAGGCTGATTCCTCAACTGTTGTTGTTTGTGCTGTCGGATGAAGGGAAGGTGAAGATGGGGAGAGAGGAAGAGAGAGAGGGATAAAGGGATGGGGGGGGTCCAGGTTGGGAGAGACAACACACACACACCCAGAGAGAGAGATCCCTGGCTGCTGCCAATAACAGGCAGTCCCAACATGTGAAAACGTTGACTGCTGCATGATTGATGGTAGTTATTTATGTCTTTCCGAACCCTCCTCCTCTCCCCCTCTTCCTCCCCCTCCCCCTCCCCTCCCTTCATCGCCTCCCCCTCTCAGAAGAAGTGAACATGATTAATAATGTGTAATGTTGCGCTAGCGCCGTCCTGTCTATTATTACTTCCTCTCTGACATGTAGAAATACATGAACACACAACACACTGGAACAGGCTGCACAGAGCTGAATAGAGCTGCATAGAGCTACATAGGGCATCACAGAACTCCATAGGGCTTCATAGCACCTCAAAGGGCTTGACAGAGCCTCACATGACTCGACAGGGTTACACAGAGCCTCACAGAGCTGAACAAAACATGCTAATGGCACCAGAGGAGATGGCTGCCCTTTTACAGGCTCTTAACCAATTGTGCTATTTTGTGTGTTTTTTCGCTTTGTTTGTAAGTTATTTTGTATGTAATGTTTCTGCCACCATCTCTTATGACCGAAAAGAGGTTATGGATATCAGAACAGCAATTACTCACCTCAAACTGGACAAGGATTTTTTCCTATAACGAGTCGGACGCGAAGGATTTATTCCAGATAACGGACCAGACCCAAATCCCTGTCATTTGCATGAAGAAAAGACGCCGAAACAGGGGACGCAGGTCCGGGTGTCTTGTTAGAATTTGTCGGCAAGTGGGTAACCCGCCTCCACCATCCATCCTATTGACCAATGTGCAATCATTGGAGAATAAACTGGATGAGTTATGTTTAAGACGATCCTACCAACGGGACATTAAAAACGGTAATATCTTATGTTCCACCGAGTCATGGCTGAACGACAACATGGATAATGTACAGTTGGCTGGATTTTCTGTGCATGGCAAGACAGAAAAGCTGCCTCCGGTAAGACAAGGGGTGGTTGTCTGTGTCTATTTGTCAATAACAGCTGGTGTGCGGAATCAAATAATAAGGAAGTCTCAAGGTTTTCCCCGCCTGAGGTAGAGTATCTCATGATAAGCTGTAGACCACACTACTTACCAATATATTTTTTTTATATTTTTCGTAGCTGTCTATTTACCATCACCAACCAATGAAGGCACTAAGACGGATCTCAACGAGCTGTATAAAGCCGTAAGCAAAGAAGGAAATGCTCATCCAGAGGTGGTGTTCCTAGTGGCTGGGGACTTTAATGCAGGCAAACTTAAATCCGTTTTACCTCATTTCTACCAGCATGCCACATGTGCAACCAGAACGGGAAAAAAAACTCTTGACCACCTTTACTCCACTCACAGAGACGCGTACAAAGCTTTCCCTTGCCTTACATTTGGCAAATCTGACCATAATTCTATCCTCCTGATTCCTGGTTACAAGCAAAAACTAAAGCAGGAAGTACCAATGACTCACTCAATATGGAAGTGGTCAGATGACGCAGATGCTAAGCTACAGGACTGTTATGCTAGCACAGACTGGAATATGTTCCGGGACTCATCCGATGGTATTGAGGAGTATACCGCATCAGTCACTATCTTCAATCATTAAGTGCATCGATGACATTGTCCCCAACGTGGCAGTACGTACATAGGCAACATCCGCACTGAGCTAAAGGATAGAGCTGCCGCTTACAAGGAGCGGGACTCTAACCCGGATGCTTATAAGAAATCCTGCTATGCCCTCAGACTAATCATCAAACAGGCAAAGCTTGAATACTGGAATAAGATTGAATCCTACTACACCAGCTCCGACATTTGTCGGATGTAGCAGGGCTTGCAAACTATTACGGACTACAAAGAGAAGCCCAGACACGAGCTGCCCAGTTACACAAGCCTACCTGATGAGCTAAATTACTTCTATGCATGTTTCAAGGCAAGCAGCACTGAAGCATGCATGAGAGCACCAGCTGTTCCGGACAACTGTGCGATCATGCTCGCCTTTAAACAGGTCAACATTCACAAGGCCGCAGGGCCAGACGGATTACCATGACGTGTACTCCGACTATGGGCTGACCAACTGGCAAGTGTCTTAACTGACATTTTCAAACTGTCCCTGGCCTAGTCTGTAATACCTACATGTTTCAAGCAGATCACCATAGTCCTTGTGCACAAAAACACCAAGGTAACCTGCCTAAATGATTACCAACCAACAGCACTCACATCTGCAGCCATGAAGTGCTTTAAAGGCTGGTCGTGGCTCACATTAACACCATTATCCCAGAAACCCTAAACCCACTCCAATTCACGTACCGCCCCAACAGATCAACAGATGACTCAATCTTTATTTCACTCCACACTGCCCTTTCCCACCTGGACAAAAGGAACACCTACATGAGAATGCTGTTCATTGACTACCGCTTAGCGTTCAACACCATAGCGCCCTCAAAGGGGCTTTACCTGCTAAGTAAAGCCCCGCCTAATCTCAGCTCACTGGTCACCATAGCAACACCCACCCGTAGCACCCGCTCCAGCAGGTATATTTCACTGGTCACCCCTAAAGCCAACACTCCCTTTGGCCGCCTTTCCTTCCAGGTCTCTGCTGCCAATGACTGGAACGAATTGCAAAAATCACTGAAGTTGGAGTCTTATATCTCCCTCATTAACTTTAAGCATCAGCTGTCAGAGCAGCTTACCAATCACTGTACCTGTACACAGCCAATCTGTAAATTGCACACCCAACTACCTCATCCCCATATTGTTATTTAACCTCTTGCTCTCTTGCTCTTTTATTTTTTACTTTAGTTTATTTAGTAAATATTTTTGTTTAAATCTTATTTTTCTTAAAACTGCATTGTTAGTTAAGGGCTTGTAAGTAAGCATTTCACGGTAAGGTAACCTGTTGCATTCATCGCACGTGACAAATACAATTTGATTTGATTTTGATTTAAACTCTGGATTTACCAGAATGCATACATTACAATCCTTATTAAAAGATTACCGCTACTGCTGTTCAAGTACATATATTTCTTCATACTGATCTAATCATGGTTCACTTACTGTATATGTACCACATATACAGTATATTTATACATATACAGTATTTGTATACATGGATGTCTCTATATGTTTCTCCATCTATGTTTAGCTGGTGTGGGAGCAGGAGAAATATATAGATACATACATGAAGACACATGAATAAGTGTGGAGTGTGGTACTGGGGTCTGCAATTACTTTCAGGCTGTCAGCCTCCTATCCATCACCCGCTAATCCTGTGTGTGTGTGTGTGTGTGTGTGTGTGTGTGTGTGTGTCTTCACAAAAAAACACATGTGAAATCGCATTTTTACATGTGAAATAGCTGGGTTTCAAATGTTGATCTTAAATTTCACGTTAAAGAATAATTTCACATATATTACCTTCAGAGTTTACATGTTAACTCCACCTTTTTTACATGTGAGGAGAATTACATGTTTTCAGCTCACGTGAATTGCAGTTTCACATGTGAAATGTGTGGTTTATGCAATTTCATAAGTAAAAAAAAATGTATTATGCAGTTTCACAAATGAGCTTGCAAT
>NW_021822228.1:0-2500 GCF_901001165.1 Salmo trutta
ATTAGAACCAATGAATTAGATTACTCTACTGTCCTCCAGAAAGATATTTACACTGCATTTGGAAAGTATTCAGACCTCTTGACTTTTTCCACTTTTTTTTGTTACGTTACAGCCTTATTCTAAAATGTATTAAATA
Organism: Salmo trutta; assembly: GCF_901001165.1. NCBI lineage: Eukaryota > Metazoa > Chordata > Actinopteri > Salmoniformes > Salmonidae > Salmo > Salmo trutta. Next base: position 137 of record NW_021822228.1, read on the forward strand.
AAAAATTGTTCCTCATCAATCTACAGACAATACCCCATAATGACAAAACAAAAGCAGGTTTTTAGACATGTTTGCAGATAAAAATACGTTATTTACGTAAGTATTCAGACCTTTTGCTATGAGACTCGAAATTGAGCTCAGGTGCATCCTGTTTCCATTGATCATCCTTGAGATGTTTCTACAACTTGATTGGAGTCCACCTGTGGTAAATTCAATTGATTGGACATGATTTGGAAAGGCACACACCTGTCAAAATAAAGGTCCCACAGTTGACAGTGCATGCCAGAGCAAAAAACAATCCATGTGGTCGAAGCAATTGTCTGTAGAGCTCCGAGACAGGATTGTGTCGAGGCCCAGATCTGGGGAAAGGTACCAAAACATTTCTGCAGCATTGAAGGTCCCCAATAACATAGTGGCCTCCATAATTCTTAAATGGAAGATGTTTGGAACCACCAAGACTCTTCCTAGAGCTGACCGCCCAGCCAAACTGAGCAATCGGGGGAGAAGGGCCTTAGTCAGGGAGGTGACCATGAACCCATTGGTCACTCTGACAGAGCTCCAGAGTTCCCCTGTGGAGATGGGAGAACCTTCCAGAAGGACAACCATCTCTACAGCACTCCACCAATCAGTCCTTTATGGTAGAGTGGCCAGACGGAAGCAACTACTCAGTAAAAGGCACATGACAGCCCACTTGGAGTTTGCCAACAGGCATCTAAACGAAACCTGGCAACATCCCTATGGTGAAGCATGGTGGTGGCAGAATCATGCTGTGGGATGTTTTTCAGCGGCAGGGACTGGGAGACTAGTAATGATTGAGAAAAGATGAACGTAGCAAAGTATAGAGAGATCCTTGATGAAAACCTGCTCCAGAGAGCTCAGGGCCACAGACTGCGGCATAGGTTCGTTCACCTTCCAACAAAACGACGAACCTAACCAAACAGCCAATACAACACAGGAGTGGCTTCGTGATAGAAGAATTTGAATGTTTAAAGGTAATGACTAAAGTATTCCACCCTGAAACTGTTGAACTGCGTGAAATGTGTTAGAATCACATTTCTATTTCGATAATCTGATAATGTGTGCAGCTTAGTTAGAAGTGCAACCAGGGGGTGTCTTATCTTTGTATTTATGCAAGCAGAGTGCAACTGTGAAACAAAGAACAGAAAACCAGTTTTGAAACTAGACTTATTTCCTCACTAAGGGAGAGGAAACTATAGGGTGGAGACAGATTGTAAAACGAGATAACATTTATTGCTTAGTGAAAAAATACTGGTCGGCCGTACAGCGACGCTCCCTATCCAACCTGAGAGATCTTGAGAGGATCTGCAGAGAAGAATGGGAGAAACTCCCCAAATACAGGTGTGCCAAGCTTGTAGTGTCATACCCAAGAAGACTCGAGGCTGTAATCGCTGCCAAAGGTGCTTCAACAAAGTACTGAGTTAAGGGTCTAAAATACTTATGTAAATGTGATATCAGATATTATATTTAATACATTAGCAAACATTTATAAAAACCTGTTTTTGCTTTGTCATTATGGGGTATTTTGTGCAGATTGATAAGGGATAAAAAAAATATGTATTTTAGAATAAGGCTGTAATGTAATTTTTTTGGGAAAAAGTCAAGGGGTCTGAATGCTTTCCTAATGCACTGTAGTTATAGAGGAGTTATATAGTCACTAAGCATCTCAATAGACAGGAGTTGTATAGTCACTAAGCCTCTCAATAGACAGGAGTTCTATAGTCACTAAGCATCTCAATAGACAGGAGTTCTATAGTCACTAAGCATCTCAATAGACAGGAGTTATATAGTCACTAAGCATCTCAATAGACAGGAGTTCTATAGTCACTAAGCATCTCAATAGACAGGAGTTCTATAGTCACTAAGCATCTCAATAGACAGGAGTTCTATAGTCACTAAGCATCTCAATAGACAGGAGATCTATAGTCACTAAGCATCTCAATAGACAGGAGTTCTATAGTCACTAAGCATCTCAATAGACAGGAGTTATATAGTCACTAAGCATCTCAATAGACAGGAGTTCTATAGTCACTAAGCCTCTCAATAGACAGGAGTTCTATAGTCACTAAGCATCTCAATAGACAGGAGTTCTATAGTCACTAAGCATCTCAATAGACAGGAGTTCTATAGTCACTAAGCATCTCAATAGACAGGAGATCTATAGTCACTAAGCCCCTCAATAGACAACAGATCTAAAAACAGACAATAGAAATAAATGTCTTAAGACAGCAAAGAGATTATGACTGCATACCAAATACTATTCCCTATGTAAGGCACTACATTGGACCAGGAACCAGGTCAAAAATAGTGCACAATATAGGGGAATAGGGTGCTATTTGGGACATA
>NW_021822228.1:7500-20000 GCF_901001165.1 Salmo trutta
ATAACCTCCCCCCCTCACCCACAAACCTCACATCTCCATAACCTCCCCCCTCACCTACTAACCTCTCACCTCCATAACCTCCCCCTCCTCACCCACTAACCTCTCACCTCCATAACCTCCCCCTCCTCACCCACTAACCACTCACCTCCATAACCTCCTCCCCCCTCACCTACTAACCACTCACCTCCATAACCTCCCCCCTCACCTACTAATCCTCTCACCTCCATAACCTCCCCCTCCTCACCTACTAACCTCTCACCTCCATATCCTCCCCCTCCTCACCTCCATAACCTCCCCCTCCTCACCCACTAACCTCTCACCTCCATAACCCTCCCCCTCCTCACCCACTAACCACTCACCTCCATAACCTCCTCCCCCCTCACCTACTAACCACTCACCTCCATAACCTCCCCCCTCACCTACTAATCTCTCACCTCCATAACCTCCCCCTCCTCACCTACTAACCTCTCACCTCCATATCCTCCCCCTCCTCACCTCCATAACCTCCCCCCTCCTCACCCACTAACCACTCACCTCCATAACCTCCCCCTCCTCACCTACTAACCTCTCACCTCCATAACCTCCCCTCCTCACCCACTAACCACTCACCTCCATAACCTCCCCCCCTCACCCACAAACCTCACATCTCCATAACCTCCCCCCTCACCTACTAACCTCTCACCTCCATAACCTCCCCCTCCTCACCCACAAACCTCACATCTCCATAACCTCCCCCCTCACCCACAAACCTAACATCTCCATAACCTCCCCCCTCACCTACTAACCTCTCACCTCCATAACCTCCCCCCTCACCCACTAACCTCTCACCTCCATAACCTCCCCCTCCTCACCCACTAACCACTCACCTCCATAACCTCCCCCTCCTCACCCACTAACCTCTCACCTCCATAACCTCCCCCTCCTCACCCACTAACCTCTCACCTCCATAACCTCCCCCCCATCACCTACTAACCTCTCACCTCCATATCCTCCCCCTCCTCACCTCCATAACCTCCCCCTCCTCACCCACTAACCTCTCACCTCCATAAACTCCCCCTCCTCACCCACTAACCTCTCACCTCCATAACCACCACCTCCTCCCCCTCCTCACCTTCTCACCTCCATAACCTCCCCCTCCTCACCCACTAACCACTCACCTCCATAACCTCCTCCCCCCTCACCTACTAACCTCTCACCTCCATATCCCCCCCTCCTCACCTCCATAACCTCCCCCTCCTCACCCACTAACCTCTCACCTCCATAACCTCCCCCTCCTCACCCACTAACCACTCACCTCCATAACCTCCCCCTCCTCACCCACTAACCTCTCACCTCCATAACCTCCCCCTCCTCACCCACTAACCTCTCACCTCCATAACCTCCCCCTCCTCACCCACTAACCTCTCACCTCCATAACCTCCCCCTCCTTACCCACTAACCTCTCACCTCCATAACCTCCCCCTCCTCACCCACTAACCTCTCACCTCCATAACCTCCCCCTCCTCACCCACTAACCTCTCACCCCTCCTCACCCACTCTCCTCCTTTCCTAGTTAACACAACGTAACAGCTGGTGTCTACCACCACTATTAAGGTAGCACCATATGGCAAGGATCAGGGCTGGGTTACCGGTGTGTGTGTGTGTGTGTGTGTGTGTGTGTGTGTATGTTTCTAAAGATCGGTTTGTGTTTTAGAGAGTAAATGTGTATCTGTCTTTATCTGTTCATGTGTGTGTGTGTGTGTGTGTGTGTGTGTGTATGTGTGTGTGTCCGATGGGCGAGTGTGTGTGTATACGATGTGTAAGTGTGTGTGTGTGTGTCCCCGATGTGTAAGTGTGTGTGTGTGTGTCCGATGGGCGAGTGTGTGTGTGTGTATCCGATGTGTAAGTGTGTGTGTGTGTCCGATGGGCGAGTGTGTGTGTGTGTCCCCGATGTGTAAGTGTGTGTGTGTGTCCGATGGGCGAGTGTGTGTGTGTGTGTGTCCGATGGGCGAGTGTGTGTGTGTGTGTGTGTCCGATGGGCGAGTGTGTGTGTGTGTGTATCCGATGGGTAAGTGTGTGTGTGTCCCCGATGGGCGAGTGTGTGTGTGTGTGTGTCCGATGGGCGAGTGTGTGTGTGTGTGTGAGACAGATGTTGATCATAATTTAATCCGCTGGGGAGATTTTCCTCTCTCTATACACTGCCTCCATCCCAAATGGCACTGCTATGCCCTACGTAGTGCACTACTTTTGACCACAGCCCTACGGACCATAGTGTACTACATAGGGAATAGGATGCTATTTGGGATACATGGTAAAGCTGCTTTTCCAATCAGTCTCTGTAGCAGCATCAGTAAATCCTAGCTCCTCCTCATCCTCACTGAAACACACCAATTGTGGGAACAACACAGCATAGATAGATCCTATTGGACACTATTAGGCTTGGGCAGTATACCGTGTATAACATATACCGTGTATAACATATACCGTGTATAACATGTACCGTGTATAACATGTATAACACATACCGTGTATAACATGTACCGTGTATAACATATACCGTGTATAACATGTACCGTGTATAACATGTACCGTGTATAACATGTACCGTGTATAACATGTACCGTGTATAACATGTACCGTGTATAACATATACCGTGTATAACATGTACCGTGTATAACATAACATATACCGTGTATAACATAACATATACCGTGTATAACATAACATATACCGTGTATAACATAACATATACCGTGTATAACATATACCGTGTATAACATAACATGTACCGTGTATAACATATACCGTGTATGACATGTACCGTGTATAACATATACCGTGTATAACATGTACCGTGTATAACATGTACCGTGTATAACATATACCGTGTATAACATATACCGTGTATAACATGTACCGTGTATAACATAACATATACCGTGTATAACATAACATATGCCGTGTATAACATAACATATACCGTGTATAACATAACATATACCGTGTATAACATAACATATACCGTGTATAACATATACCGTGTATAACATAACATGTACCGTGTATAACATATACCGTGTATAACATGTACCGTGTATAACATGTATAACATGTACCGTGTATAACATGTACCGTGTATAACATATACCGTGTATAACACGTACCGTGTATAACACGTACCGTGTATAACACGTACCGTGTATAACATGTACCGTGTATAACATGTATAACATGTACCGTGTATAACATGTACCGTGTATAACATGTACCGTGTATAACATGTACCGTGTATAACATATACCGTGTATAACATATACCGTGTATAACATATACCGTGTATAACATGTACCGTGTATAACATATACCGTGTATAACATATACCGTGTATAACATGTACCGTGTATAACATATACCGTGTATAACATATACCGTGTATAACATATACCGTGTATAACATGTACCGTGTATAACATATACCGTGTATAACATGTACCGTGTATAACATGTACCGGGGTATTTGGAAATAGCCCGGGGAGGGTTTTTCAATCCAGTCAATACCGTTGAAACTATTCCATTGAAGTTGTTTAATACATGTTAATATTTGTAGCTACGTTCTAAGTTAATACCTGCAGTCAACTTGTGTAATACGTTAGGAGATAAAGCAGATTGCGTTCTTCATTTCACCCGTCACATTATTTTACATTGTGAAGCTTCCCGTCCTTCCCCAGAACAGTTGAGCCAATCACGTGTGTGTTTGTAAATAGCACAACAGGAGGAAGTGGGAGCCGGTTAGTCCAGCTGTGTGTTGACAGGGGTCACCTGTTATATTGAATGTCAACAGTGGGTTTGTTGGCTTCAATAGAGAGTAATCAGGGATGTGAAACTATAGTTTTCCTTCACAGAAAATACATTAATGAAACACATTCAGCAGAAAAATAACTTCAATTTTCATCAGATTACAACAGAAATGCAACACTATTTGTCTGACAACCACACAAGTAAATGATCTTACAAAGAAAAAACAAGGTCTTTGCATGGCCATCATATTTCTAATGTTTATCTTAGAAAGAATGTAGCCAGCTACATTTGCTAATGTTTGGTTTGAAGTTCATCTTTTTACATTTTACCAGAGAAAAGTAGGGTGAACAGTCTGCTGATAGAAAGCCTGGTCCTGAATTCTCATCTGAGTGGAGAAGTGCAACTGAAGCACACAATTAGTTTGATGCTGAGCAGAAATTACAATAAGAAGCACTTCATATCTGCAATTACAAAACGTAGAAAGATATTTTTTCATGCGTTTTATCTTGTTTTTCCTGAAAAAGGAATAATTCTGTGTGAGAGCAACCTCTAAGTTTAACTTGCTAGTTATCTAAGTAAGTGGCTGAATTAATAAGGTCACGGGGCATCATATTGTGTTAGCCTTCTGCTATGTTTGGAAAGGCAAAGCCCTTTGGATTAGTTATCTACACAGTTGCCGCTGCAGCTTGACTTCCTTGTGTTTTTTGCTCCGCCCCCATCTTCTCCGAGCAGAGCAGACAGGCCCGTTGCCCTAGCAACTCCCAGACTCCACACAGACACTTTCTTCATTTGCGCGATACTTCTAGTTTACATTCGCTTGTAAATGTCCAAACTCACCAAAAATTACATTCGGTAGCTCCTACCTATATATATATATACCTTTATGAGTTGGATTGTCTGTTTTTGCAATTCATTTATTTTAGTTTGTGCTCGTTAGCATATTTAGCTAGCAGCCGCCAAGGAAATTGGCTATTACCTGTGACAACGTTGTTAGCATTCTGGTAGTAGACACTCAATGGGCTTTTTTTTGCGTGTTTTAGTGCCCCCTTGTGTACTAAACCGGTAATACTGTAAATCCCAGTGGGAGAGATATGAACACCTGCATACCACCCAACGCTGGACACTATCCATCTAAACATCTCATCTCCATAGACTGGCCTTGTTAGGTAAAAACAGACAGTGTGTGTGGAGAGGGTGGGGGTGTGTGTGTGGTAGAGGGTTATCTAGTGTGTGTGTGTGTGTGTGTGTGTGTGTGTGTGTGTGTGTGTGTGTGTGGTAGAGGGTTATCTAGTGTGTGTGTGTGTGTGTGTATGTGTGGTAGAGGGTTATCTAGTGTGTGTGTGTGTGTGTGTGTGTGTGTGTGTGTGTGTGTGTGTGTGTGTGTGTGTGTGTGTGGTGTGTGTGTGTGTGTGTGTGTGTGTGTGTGTGTGTGTGTGTGTGTGTGTGTGTGTGTGTGTGTGTGGTAGAGGGTTATCTAGTGTGTGTGTGTGTGATGTTAGCTAGCCTGGTATGTCCAGTAGATCTAGGAGCCTTCATGTAGAAAACAGCAGCGTCAACCTCCGAATGCAGTCTCCTGGCCCTATTAACAGACATCGATTGTGTGTGTGTGTGTGTGTGTGTGTGTGTGTGTGTGTGTTAGCAGAATGATTCTGATCGACCGTGGCCTAGGTCCAGTTCGATTCGGCCTCTGTGTCTCTGTGCACACACTTGGCAGACACACACACACACACAGAGTGCGGGGAGAGAAAGTGCTCACTGCAGTAAAAGAAGAAGTCTCACTAGTGAAAATGCTGAATCGGGCTTTATCAGAGGTCAGGAGATAGATAGAGAAAGAGAGAACTAGAGAGAGAGTGAGAGAACGACAGAGAGAGAATGAGAGAGAGAGAGAGGGAGGGGGGGACAGAGAGAGAGAGGGGCGAGAGAGAGAGAGAGCGAGAGAGAGAGAGAGAGGGGGGACAGAGAGAGAGAGAGGGGCGAGAGAGAGAGAGAGAGAGAGAGAGAGCGAGAGAGTAATCAGCAGCGAGGGAGGGGAAGGTAGTGGGTCTGAGATGTAGGTTAAGGTTAGAGAGATGAGAGAGTGGTACAGAGAGAAAGAGGGGGATAGAGGGATGGTTTGGGTGCAAGCCAGCGAGGGACGGTAGGGCGGTGATGTGGGTCACCGTTAAACCCTCTGGCACCAACCATCCATTACTGATCACACACAGTACTGATCACTGTCACATGGCACTATGCTACAGTCAATATGGACCCACTGCCATCTCTCTCTCTCTCTCTGTCTGTCCCTCTGTCCCTCTGTCTCTCTCTCTCTCTCTGTCTGTCTGTCTGTCTGTCTGTCTGTCTGTCTGTCTGTCTGTCTGTCTGTCTGTCTGTCTGTCTGTCTGTCTGTCTCTCATTCCTCTTTCTCTCTTTATATAATTCTCTCTTTCCATCCATCTCCCCTCTCTGTCTCTGTCTCTCTTTCTGCCTTTCTCTCTCTATCATTCTGTCTCTCTTTCTCTGAGTCACTACAGTCAATATGGACATTGTTCTATTTCTCTCCAAGTTTCTCTCTCTCTCCCCCCTCTCTCAACTCTCTTTCTCTCTCCCCTCTCCCTCTCCCTCTCTCTCTCTCACACACACATCCCTCTGCCTCCCTCTGTTTCTATCACTTTTTCCATTTCTCTCCCTCCATCTTCCCCCTATATCTATCCCACTCTATACCTCTCTTGTCCCCCTCTTCTCTCTCTCATACATTAGTAGGCTACATACACATCAAAAAGTAGTGCTTCAGGCACACACACAGACACACACACACAGACACACACACACACACACACACACAGACACACACAGACACACACAGACACACACACACACAATCTAGGGCTTACTGAAGTTATGGGAGGTCACACACTGCGGCTGCAGAGGAGTTAATTACCCTCACTAATCAATAATTCATTAGATCGTCCGTGTGTGTGTGTGTGTGTGTGTGTGTGTGTGTGTGTGTGTGTGTGTGTGTGTGTGTGTGTGTGTACTGTATGTGTGCTAACACCAAACTCCTGCAGTAAGCATTTTCCTTCCCTGAGAACGGCAGATTAAGGGGATTGACTCCGTAATGGATGAACCCCTGGTGTGTGTGTGTATATGTGTGTGTGTGTATATGTGTGTGTGTGTATATGTGTGTGTGTGTGTGTATATGTGTGTGTGCTCAGTTGGATCAGAGAGCCGTGTATGAGTTGATTAGCTGAGAAAGCTCTTCCCCTTTAAGGCCCGCATCAGCAGTTTTCTACGAGAGGGGAGAAAATGCAGAACTGTCAGTCAAAGTAGATTGGGGGGGGAGCTGTCCATCAAACGTCACAGTACGGAAAATACTCCCCAATGAGGGAAACCCTGCTGTGTCAGAGCGTGTGTGTGTGTGTGTGCGTGCGTTAGCAAGCTGTCATCTAATGTATTCGTCAGCATGACGCTCACAACTGATGGTCTGCAAATCAACACTTTCCCAACCAGTATGAAAATATTTAACCTTTTAGAGAAAGCAAATGAAGTGAAAGACTATGAAACACAGTGGAAGAGAGAAAGAGACTGTTGGTGTGTATGTGTGTGTGTGTGTGTGTGTGTGTGTTGGTGTGTGCAGAGCAGCAAAAAAGTGTAATGGTCAATTACTCTGTATGGTATATGCCGTCCACCTACTCAGCTGTCTGAGGATGTATGAACCCCACAGAGAGGTCCACACACACACACACACACACACACACACACACACACACACACACACACACACACACACACACACACACACACACACACACACACACACAATGGCTACTTTAGTTAGCTCGCTGGCTAACTCAGATGGCTACTTTAGTTAGCTCGCTGGCTAACTCAGATGGCTACTTTAGTTAGCTCGCTGGCTAACTCAGATGGCTACTTTAGTTAGCTCGCTGGCTAACTCAGATGGCTACTTTAGTTAGCTCGCTGGCTAACTCAGATGGCTACTTTAGTTAGCTCGCTGGCTAACTCAGATGGCTACTTTAGTTAGCTCGCTGGCTAACTCAGATGGCTACTTTAGTTAGCTCGCTGGCTAACTCAGATGGCTACTTTAGTTAGCTCGCTGGCTAACTCAGATGGCTACTTTAGTTAGCTCGCTGGCTAACTCAGATGGCTACTTTAGTTAGCTCGCTGGCTAACTCAGATAGCTACTGTAGCTAGCTAGCTTCTTTACAACTTTCTATCTCTCTCTTCGTGTCACACACAGACTGTCACACACACCGGTCTCCATTGAAGTAAAAAATAAAAATAAAATGTTCTCTTTAAAACACTTGTATTTCGACTATCCGGATTTCCCCAATGATTTCAAATTCCCAACCCTTATAACACACACACACACACACACACACACACACACACACACACACACACACACACACACACACACACACACACACACACACACACACACACTCAGTCTAAGCGTACACACACAAAGACACATATCAAGTTGAAGAGACAGACACACCCCCTTCTCACCCAGCAATAAGCCTGGCTAAATGGAGTCTGCTGTTTGACACGAAACACACACACACACAGACAGCAGGACACAGTCACACTGCTTACAGGCTTACCATGCTGACACACACACTGGGTGTACTACTTTAAGTCTGAAAACATCAGCAAAAGTCAGCTTACGATGCAACAAGGAGAGGACTGTAAAAAGACAGAGCGAGAGAGAGAGACAGAGAGACAGAGACAGAGAGACAGAGAGAGACAGAGAGAGACGGAGAGAGAGAGACACAGAGAAAGACAGAGAGACAGAGACAGAGAGAGACAGAGAAAGGAATATGGAAAGAAACAAATTCAAAAAATTCAAAAGAGAACCTCAAAGAGCAATTAAGCGAGTTGGCTACAATCAACAATGACAAAACAACAACAAACCAACAACAAAACAGCCAAACAACACAGCAAACACTACCACCACTAGTCAGTCCTATTATCACCAGTCAGTCCTATTATCACCACCACTAGTCAGTCCTATTATCACTAGTCAGTCCTATTATCACCACCGCCAGTCAGTCCTATTATCACCAGTCAGTCCTATTATCACCACCACTAGTCAGTCCTATTATCACCACCACTAGTCAGTCCTATTATCACTAGTCAGTCCTATTATCACCACCGCCAGTCAGTCCTATTATCACCACCACTAGTCAGTCCTATTATCACCACCACTAGTCAGTCCTATTATCACCACCACTAGTCAGTCCTATTATCACCAGTCAGTCCTATTATCACCAGTTAGTCCTATTATCACCACCGCTAGTCAGTCCTATTATCATCCCCACCAGTCAGTCCTATTATCATCCCCACCAGTCAGTCCTATTATCACCACCACCAGTCAGTCCTATTATCACCAGTCAGTCCTATTATCACCAGTCAGTCCTATTATCACCACTAGTCAGTCCTATTATCACCAGTCAGTCCTATTATCACCGCCAGTCAGTCATATTATCACCACTAGTCAGTCCTATTATCACCAGTCAGTCCTATTATCACCGCCAGTCAGTCCTATTATCACCAGTCAGTCCTATTATCACCAGTTAGTCCTATTATCACCACCGCTAGTCAGTCCTATTATCATCCCCACCAGTCAGTCCTATTATCATCCCCACTAGTCAGTCCTATTATCAACACTGCCAGTCAGTCCTATTATCACCAGTCAGTCCTATTATCACCACTAGTCAGTCCTATTATCACCACCACTAGTCAGTCCTATTATCACCAGTCAGTCCTATTATCACCATCACCAGTTAGTCCTATTTTCACCACCACTAGTCAGTCCTATTATCACCACCACTAGTCAGTCCTATTATCACCACCACTAGTCAGTCCTATTATCACCAGTCAGTCCTATTATCACCAGTTAGTCCTATTATCACCACCGCTAGTCAGACCTATTATCATCCCCACCAGTCAGTCCTATTATCATCCCCACCAGTCAGTCCTATTATCACCACCACCAGTCAGTCCTATTATCACCAGTCAGTCCTATTATCACCAGTCAGTCCTATTATCACCACTAGTCAGTCCTATTATCACCAGTCAGTCCTATTATCACCGCCAGTCAGTCCTATTATCACCAGTCAGTCCTATTATCACCAGTTAGTCCTATTATCACCACCGCTAGTCAGTCCTATTATCATCCCCACCAGTCAGTCCTATTATCATCCCCACTAGTCAGTCCTATTATCAACACCGCCAGTCAGTCCTATTATCACCAGTCAGTCCTATTATCACCACTAGTCAGTCCTATTATCACCACCACTAGTCAGTCCTATTATCACCAGTCAGTCCTATTATCACCATCACCAGTTAGTCCTATTTTCACCACCACTAGTCAGTCCTATTATCACCACTAGTCAGTCCTATTATCACCAGTCAGTCGTATTATCACCACTAGTCAGTCCTATTATCACCGCCACTAGTCAGTCAACTGTGGTGGATGAGTAACCAGGCCAGCCCAGTTCAGCTCGGTTCAGTTTGTGTCAGTAGAATAACTGAATCAGTCCTACCTGTTTGCTGTACTTATTCCCCGTTTGGGATCCATACTCAGAACACTGGTCTGACCCCAGAGACATGGCATCAGCGTTCCCACTTCCACCACTACCACTGGACCCTCCAGACCCCACGAAGGTGTTAGAGGGGGGCAGCTCCTGTACGGCCTGGTGCTTTTTCCCCTCGGCTGGGGGGCTGTAGGGCTGGAGGTGTACCGCGGGGAGCGGCGAGCTTGACTTATAATGCCTGGCCAGATCTGGGCTCGACTGGTGATGCCTGGCGCCCATGCGTGGGCTCCCGGGGTCTCCGTCCACCGCGCAGTACCTCGCCGCCAACCTCTCGCTGGCGCTGCTCACGTCCTCGTCGTCATCGTCGATGTTGGCGATGTGGTGGTCGTTGCCGTGGCGACGGAGCCCGTTGACCGTGACGATGCCGCTGTAGAGTGGCCGTTCAGTTTTATTACCGGCTCCGGCTCCTCCAGCGCCTCCGTTCCGTTTGTCCCTGCGGGGCTTCCGTCCGCGGTCCAACGTCCCTCCCCTGGTTTGTGGCACGGCCGGTTGAGGGCTAAAGAAATCCTCCTCTGGTTCCTTCTTCCCGGCCTCGTATCCGTTCTTGCCCTGGGCGCCGCACTGGCGGGCCATCACCACTAGGAGGATGACCAGGATGACTGCGGCGGCGCCCGCCAGGACACCGATGGCTACCGAGAGGCGCTGTTTCCCCAATGCTCGCTCGCTGTCGGGGTCGCCCGCGATGTCCAGGTAGAGAGGGGCGGCCAGACTACGAGCCACCTAGAGAGAGGGGTGGTGGGTGGGAGGGGATATAAAATAATTCCAGGGTTTATGTAGAGAAAAGCAGACACTGTAAATCACTACTCTGCCCTACAAAGGCAAAACGCAGTAACTACCAATCTGATCAAAGATCTTTGATCTGCTGTGATGCCCAGGTATATTATCTGATGAATGTGCTATTTAGTTTCCTGACACAAGAACAAGGCAGTTGATCAGAACATATCATGGAGTCTGTCTAGACAGAAAAATACTTTGAAGTCAGATTTTGCAGTAAAAACAATTACGTAGTTACTGCGTTTTGCATTATAAGAGTGAGTAGACTACAAGACACCCAGAGATAGAGGGGGAGAAAATCATACATTTACATATCAAGATATAATTTCGGACTATATTATATCAATATCTGACTTCAAGTATCGATTTGTAAAAATAATATATAGAAAATTAAATAAAATGCTAGGTAGCATTAGTCGGCGGCTGTACCTAGTCCGGCTGTAGCTAGTCCGGCTGTAGCTAGTCGGCTGTAGCTAGTCAGCTGTACCTAGTCGGCTGTACCTAGTCGGCTGTAGCAAGTCGGCTGTAGCTAGTCCGGCTGTAGCTAGTCCGGCTGTAGCTAGTCCGGCTGTAGCTAGTCCGGCTGTAGCTAGTCCGGCTGTAGCTAGTCCGGCTGTAGCTAGTCCGGCTGCACCTAGTCGGCTGTACCTAGTCGGCTGTAGCTAGTCGGCTGTAGCTAGTCGGCTGTAGCAAGTCGGCTGTAGCTAGTCCGGCTGTACCTAGTCCGGCTATAGCTAGTTCGGCTGTAGCTAGTTGGTTGTACCTAGTTGGCTGTAGCTAGTTTGTTGTACCTAGTTGGCTGTTGCTAGTTGGCTGTAGCTAGTCGGCTGTACCTAGTTGGCTGTAGCTAGTCCAGCTGTAGCTAGTTGGCTGTAACTAGTCTGCTGTAGCTAGTCTGCTGTAGCTAGTCGGCTGTAGCTAGTCGGCTGTAGCTAGTCGGCTGTAGCTAGTCGGCTGTAGCTAGTTGGCTGTAACTAGTCTGCTGTAGCTAGTCTGCTGTAGCTAGTCGGCTGTAGCTAGTCGGCTGTACCTAGTTGGCTGTAACTAGTCTGCTGTAGCTAGTCTGCTGTAGCTAGTCGGCTGTAGCTAGTCTGCTGTAGCTAGTTTGTTGTACCTAGTTGGCTGTTGCTAGTTGGCTGTACCTAGTTGGCTGTAACTAGTCTGCTGTAGCTAGTCTGCTGTAGCTAGTCGGCTGTAGCTAGTCGGCTGTACCTAGTTGGCTGTAACTAGTCTGCTGTAGCTAGTCTGCTGTAGCTAGTCGGCTGTAGCTAGTTGGCTGTAGCTAGTTGGCTGTAGCTAGTTGGCTGTAGCTAGTCGGCTGTACCTAGTTGGCTGTACCTAGTCGGCTGTAG
>NW_021822228.1:25000-33964 GCF_901001165.1 Salmo trutta
ACTCAATATAAGATTCACACATTATCCCCACAGCACTCAATATAAGATTCACACATTATCCCTACAACACTCAATATAAGATTCACACATTATCCCTACATCACTCAATATAAGATTCACACATTATCCCCACAGCACTCAATATAACATTCACACATTATCCCTACAACACTCAATATAACATTCACACATTATCCCTACAACACTCAATATAACATGCACACATTATCCCTACATCACTCAATATAAGATTCACACATTATCCCCACAGCACTCAATATAAGATTCACACATTATCCCTACAACACTCAATATAAGATTCACACATTATCCCTACATCACTCAATATAAGATTCACACATTATCCCCACAGCACTCAATATAACATTCACACATTATCCCTACAACACTCAATATAACATTCACACATTATCCCTACAACACTCAATATAACATGCACACATTATCCCTACAACACTCAATATAAGATTCACACATTATCCCCACAGCACTCAATATAAGATTCACACATTATCCCATCTCTCTTTTGTTCAAGAGGTTTCATTTGCAAGTTAACGTAACACAGTTAAAAAAGCTATTTGCCCAAGTCACACTGAGGTCCTGCTCTATTGTTTTACAATACAATACATCACATTGTCTTAGTAGATTATATTGTATTGGTTCATGAGTTTATAACAGTGGTTGGTTTGACTGTTCAGTTGTTTCACTGTATTACATTCAGTAAATAACGTTTAAAAAAAGAATCCCTGGAAAACAGTGGCGTCTGTTATGGAGTGGACTATCCTGGCTAAATAAATGTAATACATTGATATCGTTGAATGGACTTGGTTAGGCTAACTTTCTATTGTCTTAGTAGATTCTATTGCATTGGTTCCATTCATTGGTTCCACTAACCCTTAACCCTCTTCTCTGTTCCATGATATTGTTATTCTGTTGCCTGGTTCTGTTCTCCTCTTTTCACTGTTCTCCTCTGTTCTCCTTTGTTCTGTTCTACTTTCTCCTCTGTTCTCCTCTGTTCTCTTCTGTTCTCTTCTGTTCTCCTTTGTTTTGTTCTCCTTTCTCCTCTGTTCTCCTCTGTTCTCTTCTGTTCTCCTCTGTTTTGTTCTCCTTTCTCCTCTGTTCTCCTCTGTTCTCTTCTTTGTTTTGTTCTCCTTTCTCCTCTGTTCTCCTTTCTCCTCTGTTCTCCTCTGTTCTCCTTTGTTCTCCTTTCTCCTCTGTTCTCCTCTGATTTGTTCTCCCCTGTTCTCAGTCTTCCTCTTTTCTGTTCTCCTCTGTTCTGTGCTCCTCTGTTCTCCGTTCTCCTCTGCTCTCCCCTGTTCTCAGTTCTGTTCTCATCTGTTCTCTGCTCTGTTCTCCATTCTGTTCTGTTCTCCTCTGTTCTGTTCTCCTATGTTCTCATATGTTATCCTGTGTTCAATGTTCTTCTCTGTTTTCCTCTGTTCTCTGTTCTCCTCTGTTCTCATCCATTCTCCTCTTCTGTTCCACACTGTTCCCCTCTGTTCTTCTCTGTTCTTTCTCCTTTGTTCTGTTCTCATCTGTTCTGTTATTCTCTGTTCTCTGTTCCCCTCTATTCTTCTCTGTTCTGTTCTCCTCTGTTCTCTGTTCCCCTCTGTTCTCTGTTCCCCTCTGTTCTCTGTTCCCCTCTGTTCTCTGTTCCCCTCTGTTCTCTGTTCCCCTCTGTTCTGTTCCCCTCTGTTCTGTTCCCCTCTGTTCTCATCTGTTCTCTGATGTCCACTGTTCTGCTCTGTTCTGTTCCCCTCTGTTTTCCTCTGTTCTCCTTTCTCCTCTGTTCTCCTTTCTCCTCTGTTCTCCTTTCTCCTCTGTTCTCCTCTGATTTGTTCTCCTCTGATTTCTGTTCTCAGTCCTCCTCTTTTCTGTTCTCCTCTGTTCTCTGTTCTCCTCCGTTCTCTGTTCTCCTCCGTTCTCTGTTCTGTTCCCCTCTGTTCTGTTTTCCTTCGTTCTTCTCTGCTCTGTTCTGTTCTCCGCTGTTCTGCAGTCTTCTTCTGTCCCATTCACATTCTGCTGAGCATGCCTCTAGCACACAGTGTGTGGGTGTGTGTGTGTGTGTCTCTGCTATGTGTGTGTATGTGTGCATGCTAGGTGTATGTATATGCGGCATGTGTGTGTGTGTGTCTCCTTGTAAGTGTTCAACAGGAGAATGCAGCACTACCACTTTAGGTCTAGCAGTGCCTCATCATCCATCCTGACACATCTCTCTCTCACTCCCTACCTCTCTCCCTCCCTCCCTCCCTCCCTCCCCAGCTCCCCCAGGAGTTTTCCACTCTGCTGCACCAAGGTTTGTACTGCTTAGCTTTAAACACCAGAACCGTTTCACTCTGCAGGTAGTGCTGTGCCTCTCTTGATATCGATGCAATGGATAGCTAGCGGTGCAGCTTTAGTTAGCGGTGTAGCTTTAGTTAGCGGTGTAGCTTTAGTTAGCAGTGTAGCTTTAGTTAGCGGTGTAGCTTTAGTTAGCAGTGCTGATTTAGTTAGCCGTGCTGATTTAGTTAGCGGTGCAGCTTTAGTTAGCGGTGCAGCTTTAGTTAGCGGTGTAGCTTTAGTTAGCGGTGCTGCTTTAGTTAGCGGTGCAGCTTTAGTTAGCGGTGCAGCTTTAGTTAGCGGTGTAGCTTTAGTTAGCGGTGTAGCTTTAGTTAGCGGTGCAGCTTTAGTTAGCGGTGCTGCTTTAGTTAGCGGTGCTGCTTTAGCTAGCGGTGTAGCTTTAGCTAGCGGTGTAGCTTTAGTTAGCGGTGTAGCTTTAGCTAGCGGTGTATCTTTAGGGCCAGGAGTTATTCATTACCTTGTGACCTAAATATGAAACACCCTGGGCCCTTGTTATGGCTGAAAACTAAGGAGAACTCCAGGTCCAAGTTGAAGCCTATAACAAGGGCACAGAGTTATGCCTGGGACAGGTTCAGTTGCAACGAAAAGAACTGGACATGAGAAGCCCCGGCTTAGAACCAGACATTTGATTGCAATAGAATAGTAGAGTGGACCAGAACACAATGGAATGACAGAATGATTCTATGGAACAATGGATTGCAATGTGTGGAAGCATGTTGTAATCTAGAACTCCTCGACATTACACCATAGACAGTTTAGTTTGACTGGAACAGCCCAGCAGAGCACAGCTCTCAATATACAATAATGGACTAGGAGGATATCCAATCAGAGGTTATTGGTCACGGACACAGATATGCAGACGTTACTGCCTCCATCGCATAAGGAATTCTCTCTGACAGTGGAATGATGCCAAAGGGGTGTGTGTGTGTGTGTGTGTGTGTGTGTGTGTGTGTGTGTGTGTGTGTGTGTGTGTGTGTGTGTGTGTGTGTGTGTGTGTGAGAGAGAGAGAGAGAGAGAGTGGAAGGATGCCAAAGTGATTAGTGAATGAAATGGCAACGCAGCAGAAAATGACTCAACTCGTTTTTTTTTATCAGTAGGAGTCACAAGTTGGCCAATGAGAAACTAGATGGAAATGTTTCTTCATAGCCAGGAGTTTTCCTGTACCAGGAGAAACTCTGGACCGCACTTTCATGTGTCAACTCCTCCCTAACTTACACTTCTTTATTCTATCCCAACACTAGCACACCTGATCAAACTAATGAACGAATCATCAAGCCCTTTGAGCAGTTGAATGAAGTGTGATAATATGTTGATTCGATCCGTCCATTTGTCTGCCCTCTATTGCTCTGGTCTGGTCTACACTGTTCTTATTAAAAGATGAAACGATGTCCCACTCTGAGCGGCCCCATTCCATTATTCCATTCTATTGTTCCATTCTAATTTATTCCATTCTATTGTTCAATTCTAATTTGTTCCATTCTAGAATTCCATTTTCATTTGTTCTACTGTTCCATTCTAAGTTGTTCTAATTGATCCCTACCATTCCATTATAGGCTGGTGCATTGCATTGGCCCGTTCTAAGCTACTGAGCAGGAGAAGTGTATATATAGCCTGTATAGAACAGTAGGGCCTTAACAAACGGACTCAATGTCACCAAAGTCAGAATGGAATAGAGTAGAGGTATGCATGTACAGTACGTACGTGTCTCAAATGGCACCCTATTCCCTTCACAGTGCACTACATTTGACCAGAGTCAATGGGGCGGCTGGTCAAAAGTAGTGCACTTCATAGGGAATAGGGTGTCATTTAGGACAGAAGTCATATCCATAATTACCTGTGCATCCACCAGTGTAGCGTTGACCAGACTCTCGTTGATGAAGACGTGGACCAGCGCGGTGGCGCAGAGCGATGGCTCTCCACTGTCGTTGACCCTGACCACCAGGCGATGCAGCCCCCTGTGTCTCCTCTCTAGGGGCTCTGCCACGGTGATCACTCCACTGGCCAGGCCGATCTCAAACAGCCTGAAGGGGTTCCCTCCTACCAGGGAGAAGCGCAGGTCAGCGTTGCGGCCAAAGTCAGAGTCCGAGGCGGCCACGGTTCTGACGATGGTCCGGGTGGAGGAGGCCGGGGGGAGGAGGGTGTAGGATTCGTTGGTGGGTGAGGTCACGGAGGGGGCGTTGTCGTTCTCATCAGTTACGATGAGGGAGACTGTCGCCGTGGCGGAGCGAGGCGGAGCTCCGCCGTCGACGGCCCGGACGCGGAAAGTGTAGGTGGAGCGGCGTTCCCGGTCAAAGGACACGGAGGAGAAGATCGTCCCGGTGTTGTTCTCTATGGAGAACGTTTCTTCACCTCTTCCTCCTCCCTCCTCTCCTACTCCCTTGTTCTTCTCCCCTCCTCCTCCCTCCACCTCTTCTCCTTCTTCTTCGTTCATCTCTACGAAAAGACTCAGCTCCGCGTTCTCACCCTCATCCGCGTCTGTTACTGTTACCATGCCGACTGGGCTGTTGGCAAGGAGGTTCTCCTTCACGTAGAACGTGAACACTTCCTGGACGAACTTCGGAGCATTGTCGTTGCGGTCGGTGACAATGATTACCACCGTAGCCGACCCCTGCAGCGAGGGGAATCCCTTATCCCTGGCGATCACCTGGAACTCATATCTCTCCCTGACCTCCCGGTCCAGAACCCCCGTCGCACGGATATCCCCATTATCAGCATCAATGTAGAACAGGCCATTAACGGACGGATCCAATGAATACGCAATCTCTGCATTTTTGCCGGAATCGGCATCTGCCGCAACCACAGTGACCACACGCTCTCCTGGTTGGTTGTTCTCGGCAAAGTGGACCTCGACCACGGCCTGGGCGAAGGTAGGAGTGTGGTCGTTGATGTCGACTACCCTGACCATGAGAGAGCTGTTGCTGGAGAGAGAGGGGGAACCAGAGTCGACTGCCACGATGGTCACGCTGTACTCTTTAGTGGCCTCGTAATCCAACAGGGCCGACGTGTGGAGGAAATACTTCTTACGGTTTCTGAGGAAACAAAGTTAAATATTAATATTAAAAAATTACAAAGAAATGAATCAATATAATTACTTCCTGCTGTGGAAGGAGAGTTACATTGAAAAATCTAAATATCGAACATTTAGAATTTATAATGCTCAAATGTAGATATATTGTGTATGTGATTTTAGTGATTTTCAACTAAACGTAGCTAGCTGTCAGGTTTATATTATGGTGCTGTACGTTGATGCTCCAATAGTATTTCAGCCTCTCGGTGCGCTGTGCTGGAACACTCTGAATATGACTTTAAAAATGAAAATAAAATCAACTGTAAACAGATCAATATGGACTGGAAGTGTTTTCATCTCACCTGTCGAAGGCGTCATCCGCGGGCAGCGGCAGGAGCGCCGTCTCTCCTGCCGGTTTCAGGGTGAACGGTACATCCCCGACCACCGTACACGTTACCGCCCCGTTCTCCCCCTGGTCACGGTCTGACACCTGAACCAGTGCCACCGGTGTGTCCACCAGAACATTCTCCGGTACCAGCGCCACTCCGTCCCTCACCAGAATCCGTCCGATCTTCCTGATCTCCACGACCGGAACGTTGTCGTTCTCATCCCGGACCACCAGGACTACGGTCGTCCGGTCGGTGCGTGGCGGCTGACCGCGATCCCTCGCCGTGACCGTGAACCGTAACTGGGCCACTTCCTCCCGGTCAATCCTGTGTAGGACGCTCAGCCAACCGGTAGCCTCGTCCAGTCGGAGAAGACGGCGGACAGATTCCGTGGCAGCGCCGAAGACGTACTCCACCTGTCCGTTGACGCCGACATCGCGGTCCGAAGCGCGCACCTGGAGGACGGGGGTTCCGGGAGGCGCATTCTCCGCCATCTCAGCCTCATAGATGGCTCTCTCGAAGCGTGGGCTGTTGTCGATAAAGAAATAAAACAAATACCATGTATTCAGAAGATAACATTGCTTGTGCTTTTCAACCTAATTTAGCTAGTGGTGCTTTATACTAATTTAGCCAGTGGTGCTCTATGCTAATTTAGCTAGTGGTGCTCTATGCTAATTTAGCCAGTTGTGCTCTATGCTAATTTAGCTAGTGGTTCTCTATGCTAATTGTGCTAGTGTTTCTCTACGCTGATGCTACTATTCCAGCTCTTTAGTTTAATGGGTAAACCAATCCTACTTTTTAGACAGTTTACTCTCCATTAGTCAGCACCTCTACTAACATATTTGGGTGTGCCTCAGCTCATGCTTTTCACTAGACTACGTTTTCATCTTACCTGTTGTCGTTGACATCGGTGATGGCGACGCGGAGGAGTGCCTGGGAAGAGCGAGGAGGGTTCCCACCGTCCCGGACCCGTAGAACCAGCTCATAGGAGTCGCGTGCTTCACGGTCCAGAGGGCCTTTCACGATCAGCTGTGGTTGCTTCTCGCCGTCGGGCGTGTCGGCGACCTGGAGCTCAAACACACTGCTCCTCACACCTCCTCCTGCACCTCCTCCTCCTCCGTTGTTATCCACTGCTCCTCTCCTCCTATCCCCTCCTCCTGCGTTTCCTCCTCCTGTTCCATCTGCTCTTCCTATAGGCCCACCGGCTGCTCTCCTCGCTGACCCCGACCCTGACCCCGCCGACCCGGAAGAGCTACCATCTTGAATCAACTCATAACGATCAATCCCGTTGCGCCCGAAGTCGCGATCCGTCGCTGTGGGTAACAGATACAGCGTGCCTATTGGACGGTTCTCCTCGACAGATAATGTCAGCACCGACGACGGAAACGAGGGAGTGTTGTCGTTGATGTCGGTGATGACCACACGGCCCTCAAAGAGATCCACCCAACTCTGGAGTGGACCAATCACAGACACTTCGAAGTCCAGGAAACACTCGTTCTCATCGAAGATCATCTGACACTGGGCCAGCTTCTCCCGGTCAATCCTCCGCTGCCCGGTAGTCAGCTCCCCGGTAACGTTATCAATCTTGAAGAACTCCGAGCCGCTCTCTAGGGCGAATGTGACATCTCCGGAGCCGGTGCCCGCGGACAGGCCGAGGTCGGCAGCCACATTACCGATCATGACGTCTGCTGGGCCCTCCTCAGCCACCCGGTAACGGAGTGCCGAGTCAGCGACCGGGAGCTGAGTCATCGTTAGTAGGAGAAGGACTAGGAGGTGGAACAACTCCCCCGGTCCAGTTAGCGTAACCGAGCAGGAGACCGCTGCTCCACCACAGACACCTACCCCTGTCCTCCGCATGGCTCCCAGCTTTCTGCTTCTTCTCTCTCCCTCTCTATCCCTCTGTCTCTCTTTCCTCTCTCTGGGGATCTATCTTTCTACCTTTCCCTCCTTCTCTGTCTTTAATGTGTCTATCTGGTTGTATATCTCTGTTTCCTCTCTCTTTCTTACACTCTTCCCCCCTCCCCCTCTCTGGCTGGGCAGTTTCCACTGCCTAGGGTCCAGGAAAGCTTCCCAGCTCTCTAACAGCACACTGCAGATCAGTCTCTCTGTCGTTAATGTGACTATCTGGTTGTATATCTCTCAGTTAGGATGTCTGTTGTCTCTATTCTTTTGTCTTTCTCTTTATTGTTGAGACTGGGTTTAAAAATATACTTTAAAAAAAAATCCTCTAACTCTCTCTGGGATGTTCAGAGCACAAAGATATCAGAAAATCCCATCCAGCAAGGAAAGAGAAACCAAATCATCCACTCACGTTAATTAATCCACTTGACTCTCTCTCGCTCTCTCTTTTTATGATGGAGACTTATTCCGTTTCTTCCTCTCTTGAGGACTCTCTTATCAGTTATATTAGTCCGTCAGTAATTTCGCTTAATTCCGGTCGCGTTCCGGGGGACCGAGGGGCTCTCTCGGCGGTTTTGACGAGTTGAAGAGAAACTGCAATGCAGCACTTCCACAAAGAAAACTGTACACGACTCTGTCTCAGGACGCCGAATTACTAATGTTGTGAAAAATGACTTACATCCACAGAACGGAACAAAATCAGTTTAAACGTAAAGTATTGGATATCGTCCGGTAATCGTTTAGAGTTTAATTGTGTTTTCTTACCTCTCGCTCTCCGGTATGAGTCTGAACTACGCGCGTGTGTTTTTCCCCGCAGTGAAGCAACGTGCCAAGCGGTTGGTCGAATGCCTTCACGGAACTTCACAAGACAAGACTGCTTTTCACAGCCACTTCTCGGGACGGAATAATAATCTAAACCGTAAACCGGAGCTCGCTCACATCAGCAACCCTTGTTTTAAAAAAAAAAAGGCAAAAGAGACCCCGAAGTCAACAAACCGGTCAATTATAATTCCTTGTGCGTTCGCGAGGATGTTTCGGTAATGAACCGAAAGAAAATGCATATTTTCCAAGAGTCCTGCATTCTATCGTTCATTCTCCGCGCACGCCTTTCTCTCTCTTTCTTTATCTCACCTGCACGTTCTACTGCACTGCATGTGCGCGCGTGGCTTCCTTCTGCCTGCTCTGAAATGATGCTGCAGTCTCTCTCTCTCTCTCTCTCTCTCTCTCTCTCTCTTCCTCTCTCTCGCTCTCTCTCTCTCCTCCCTCTCTCTCTCTCCTCTCTCTCTCTCTCTCTCTCTCTCTCTCTCTCTC
>NW_021822229.1:0-33780 GCF_901001165.1 Salmo trutta
AGAGAGAGGTAGAGAGGTTTAGAGAGAGAGAGAGAGAGAGAGGTAGAGAGGTTTAGAGAGAGTTTAGAGAGAGAGAGAGAGAGAGAGAGAGTGGTAGAGAGGTTTACAGAGGAGAGAGCTAGAGAGAGGTAGAGAGGTTTACAGAGAGAGAGAGAGCTAGAGAGAGGTAGAGAGGTTTACAGAGAGAGAGAGCTAGAGAGAGGTAGAGAGGTTTACAGAGAGAGAGAGCTAGAGAGTGGTAGAGAGGTTTTAGAGAGAGAGAGAGAGCTAGAGAGAGGTAGAGAGGTTTAGAGAGAGAGAGAGCTAGAGAGAGGTAGAGAGGTTTACAGAGAGAGAGAGGTAGAGAGGTAAGAGAGAGAGAGGTAGAGA
The DNA here is from genome assembly GCF_901001165.1 of Salmo trutta. Classification (NCBI taxonomy): domain Eukaryota; kingdom Metazoa; phylum Chordata; class Actinopteri; order Salmoniformes; family Salmonidae; genus Salmo; species Salmo trutta. The sequence goes on from NW_021822229.1 coordinate 370, forward strand.
GAGAGAGATAGCTAGGGAGTGAGAGAATGATAGAGAGGTAATAGAGAGAGAGAGAGAGCTAGAGAGAGAGAGAGGTAGAGAGGGAAGAAAGAGAGAGTGAGCGAGAGATAGAGACAGATGGTGATATAGAGAGAGATAGAAACAGACGGTGATATAGAGTTGTTCACAGGAGAGGAATGAAGCATCTAAAGATGTCGACTGACACATTATGTTCTCTAGGGGACAGGGATCTGTTTAGGACACAGACATTATGTTCTCTAGGGTACAGGGATCTGTTTAGAACACAGACATTATGTTCTCTAGGGTACAGGGATCTGTTTAGGACACAGACATTATGTTCTCTAGGGGACAGGGATCTGTTTAGGACACAGACATTATGTTCTCTAGGGTACAAGGATCTGTTTAGGACAAAGACATTATGTTCTCTAGGGGACAGGGATCTGTTTAGGACAAAGACATTATGTTCTCTAGGGGACAGGGATCTGTTTAGGACACAGACATTATGTTCTCTAGGGGACAGGGATCTGTTTAGGACACGGACATTATGTTCTCTAGGGGACAGGGATCTGTTTAGGACACGGACATTATGTTCTCTAGGGGACAGGGATCTGTTTAGGACAAAGACATTATGTTCTCTAGGATACAGGGATCGGTTTAGGACACAGCCATTATGTTCTCTAGGGGACAGGGATCTGTTTAGGACAAAGACATTATGTTCTCTAGGGGACAGGGATCTGTTTAGGACACAGACATTATGTTCTCTAGGGGACAGGGATCTGTTTAGGACACAGACATTATGTTCTCTAGGGGACAGGGATCTGTTTAGGACGCGGACATTATGTTCTCTAGGATACAGGGATCGGTTTAGGACACAGACATTATGTTCTCTAGGGTACAGGGATCTGTTTAGGACACAGACATTATGTTCTCTAGGATACAGGGATCTGTTTAGGACATGGACAGAAAAGTTTAAGTAAGAGAAAGAGTCTAACATGAGTGTGCTAGAACCTAACTGAGCTGAGGAGACACTGCAGAGCACACAGGTGGACTAAACTCACTACAGAGCCACCCAGAACCACCTGCCAGTCTTTCATTTGCGTACATTCAGTTTCAGGAATCAGCTTTGTGTTTTGAGCCATGGAGAGAAAAGAAAGTGGTCACGGCTGGTGTTGCAGGATTAGTCTCGGAAAAGATCACTGACTGAAACCTTTTTTTTTTTTTCACCATCCAGGGGTTTCAAAAAGGAGCTTGATGTTCAATGAAATATTCAGTTTATGTTGGCTTGCTGTTGTTAAATAAAACATTTTATCACCGTGGTTCAGCTGCATATTCACTCCTGACAGAGAGGACATCTTCTCAAAGCTACATTGGACAAAAAAATACTGTAAATAATGGAGAGAAAAAAATGAATTACACGAGGTTATCCAATCATGAATAAACTCAAAACACTGAATGCTTTTCCATTCCACTGAACACGTTGACAAATATTCTGTCTGTCTGTACACCTAGGGACTGGACTAAACTGTGAAATGGAGAGAGAGAGAGAGAGAGAGAGAGAGAGAGAGAGAGAGAGAGAGAGAGAGAGAGAGAGAGAAGTTGTTTATCTTGGCATTTGGATCAATGGGACCTGACATTGATTTATCCAAACTCAGTTGAAGAGGCCGAGTCCTCAGGGTTTCCACAGTGTTAAAAACAACAACAACAATGACTTTACCAACAACAACACAAAACAGAGAATAATATTATGACCTGGGCTGCATTTCATTCCACAAAATACAATCACTAAGTAAAGCAGTCAATTTCTTGGACAATCTGGTCTCACACTTCATAGGACTGCAGCTTCGCACTTCAACGTTTGTCTCTTCAGAAATGTCAAAGAAATGACTTTGTGAGAACTTTTTGCTGTTGCTAAATTAAACCAACTAAGGTCATATACTGTATTTCTATATGTAAATAATAATATTTGAATTGTTAATGAACTAGAACATCTTCTGTCTTCTCTGTACAGAACACAGTCTTTTCAGTTAGTTGTTGGTTATTCTGGTGTAACGCCCTGGCCATAGAGAGGGTTTTTTTGTTCTTTATTTTGTTCAGGCCAGGGTGTTACATTGGGTGGGCGTTCTATGTTCCTTTTTCTATGTTTTTGTATTTCTTTGTTTTGGGCGAGTAGGGTTCCTAATCAGAGGCAGCTGTCTATCGTTGTCTCTGATTAGGAATCATACTTAGGCAGCCTGTTTTCCTTTGGGGTTTTGTGGGTAGTTGTTTCTGTTGTGTGGTTTGCACCTGACAGAACTGTTGGCGTTCGTTTGTGTCTTATGTTCAAGTGTTTTGTACTATTAAAATTAAATATGAACACTCACCACGCTGCATCTTGGTCCCCTCTTTCAGATGATCGTTACATCTGTGAAACTCTCTCAAGCCAAAGTGAACATTGTGTAGAGTCAAGAGATTAAACAATAAGACACTTCATGGATCCAGGATAGCCTCCTACCAAAGCGGGGCCAAGACACACGCACACTGTGTCCCCCCAGCGCATGAAAACCCTCTTCTAAGGAAATCGAAGGCAGCACGTACCTCATGCAGTAGAGGACAGTAATTGTCTTCGTCTCAAATGGCACCTTATTCCCTTTATAGTGCACTACATTTGCCCCGGGGCCTATGGTGAAAAGTAGAGCACTATTAAAATAACATTTGGGATGCATTGTGAAGAAGAATCAGCTGTTATCTCAACCCACTCAAGTGACGCACCCCTCCTAGGGACGGCATGGAAGAGTACCAGTAAGCCAGTGACTCAGCCCCTGTAGTAGGGTTAGAGGCAGAGAATCCCAGTGGAGAGAGGGTGAACCGGCCAGGCAGAGACAGCAAGGGCGGTTCGTTGCTCCAGAGCCTTTCCGTTCACCTTCACACTCCTGGGCCAGACTACACTCAATCATAGGACCTACTGAAGAGATGTGTTTTCAGGAAAGACTTAAAGGTTGAGACCGAGTCTGCGTCTCTCACATGGGTAGGCAGACCATTCCATAAAAATGGAGCTCTATAGGAGAAAGCCCTGCTTCCAGCTGTTTGCTTAGAAATTCTAGGGACAATTAGGAGGCCTGCGTCTTGTGACCGTAGCGTGCGTGTAGGTATGTACGGCAGGACCAAATTGGAAAAGGTAGGTAGAAGCAAACCCATGTAATGCTTTGTAGGTTAGCAGTATATCCTCTCTATAATCTCCATCCTCTCTATCCTCTCTATTCTCTCTATCCTCTCTATTCTCTCTCTCCTCTCTATCCTCTCTATCCTCTCTCTCTCTATCCTCTCTATCCTCTCTATTCTCTAACCTCTCTAACCTCTCTATTCTCTCTAACCTCTCTATTCTCTCTCTCTATCCTCTCTGTCCTCTATTCTCTCTCTATTCTCTCTCTATTCTCTATCCTCTCTATCCTCTCTATTCTCTCTATTCTCTATTCTCTCTATTCTCTCTATTCTCTCTAACCTCTCTATTCTCTCTATCCTCTCTATTCTCTCTATCCTCTCTATCCTCTCTATCCTCTCTATTCTCTCTATTCTCTCTAACCTCTCTATCCTCTCTATCCTCTCTATTCTCTCTATTCTCTCTATTCTCTCTAACCTCTCTATTCTCTATATCCTCTCTATCCTCTCTATTCTCTCTATTCTCTCTATTCTCTCTATTCTCTCTATTCTCTCTATCCTCTCTATCCTCTCTATCCTCTTTGTTGTTGCTGCTGTGTTCCTTTGAGACGACACAATAATAATTTGAAAAATTTTTCAGTCTCTGTCATCTATATACAGTATGAGGTCCATTGGCCTGTTTGTTTGTATATTTCAAGTGTAGCGTGTTGATGTTCATGCTGGTCAACTGATGGACGCGTTGCTATTCCTTTCTGTCATGTCCATATGCAACTTGGTGTCAGAACATTTTGTATTATTCTGTACGTAAAGCCCAAGACACACCATTTAATAGGATATATTACGTTTGATAACATCTAACACCCTAAAGTTTGTGAGTTTAAATCTCATAAAGTACAACGTTAGCATTTTTAGCTAATTAGAAACTTTACAACTAATTACTACTTTTTAGCTACTTTGCAACTACTTAGCATGTTAGCTAACCCTCACCTTAACCATTTTAGCTAGGCCTGAAAATATATTTTTTTGAAAACCATAAAATCTGTGAAATGTTGCGTTTATATTTTTATTTGGTATATATTTCGTATGGATTTTCTTATATTGGTAGTGGTTTCTATTTCTGAGATCAAAGAACATTGAAGATTGTTATTAGAAGGATTTCTAAACACGTTAAGTCACTGACGTGGTCTTCCTGTCTGGGTTGGCGCCCCCCCTTGGGTTGTGCCGTGGTGGAGATCTTTGTGGGCTATACTCGGCCTTGTATCAGGATGGTAAGTTGGTGATTGAAGACCCCTCCTGTCTCAGCCTCCAGTATTTATGCTGCAGTAGTTTATGTGTAGGGGGGCTAGGGTCAATCTGTTATATCTGGAGTATTTCTCTAGTGTCCTGTGTGAATTTAAGTATGCTCTCTTTAATTCTCTCTTTCTCTATTTCTTTCTTTCTCTCTCTCAGAGGACTTGAGCCTTAGGACCATGCCTCGGGACTACCTGGCATGATGACTCCTTGCTGTCCCCAGTCCACCTGGCCGTGCTGCTGCTCCAGTTTAAACTGTTCTGCCTGCGGCTATGGAACCCTGACCTGTTCACCGGACGTGCTACCTGTCCCAGACCTGCTGTTTTCAACTCTCTAGAGACAGCAGGAGCGGTAGAGATACTCTCAATGATCGGCTATGAAAAGCCAACTGACATTTACTCCTGAGATGCTGACTTGTTGCACCCTCAACAGCTACTGTGATTATTATTATTTGACCATGCTGTTCATTTATGAACATTTCAACATCTTGGCCAGGTGTAACGCTTGGGCGTAGTGGGTGCAGAGTCAGGAGCAGGAGGCAGAGAATGCAGGGTAGTGTTATTTATTTAACACACAACGGCAAAACACAAGCCGCCCCAACAGTGAACTAGAGCGCACACCAAAACCAACGTGCCCAAACACATGGGACAAAAACAGGTCGGCGCAACATACGCACTCGCAATTCAAAAATACAAATAAGCGTGCATACACAAGCAATACAGTACCAAACAATCCCGCACACAGAGCAGGTGGGCCTCCTGGCTAAAATAGCCCAGCTAATCAGCCCAAACCAAAAACAGGTGCAAACAATCAACAAAAAGGGGGAAAAGGAAATCAGTGGCAGCTAGTAGGCTGGCGACGACGACCGCCGAGCGCCACCTGAACAGGAGGGGGAGCTACCTACGGTAGGAGTCGTGACACCAGGTTCTGTTATAATCTCCACCCGGCACAGCCAGAAGAGGCTGGTTCATCTCTAGGTTTCTTCCTAGGTTCTGGCCTTTCTAGTGAGTTTTTCCTAGCCACCATGCTTCTACACCTGCATTGCTTTGCTGTTTGGGTGGTTTTAGGCTGGATTTCTGTACAGCGCTTTGAGATATCAGCTGATGTAAGAAGGGCTATATAAATACATTTGATTTGATTTGATATAGAGAATATATTATATAGATAGGATGGAGAGGGAGAGAGAGAACAGAGATGATAGAGGGGATAGAGATGATAGAGAAGATAGAGAGAATAGAGAGAGGATAGAGAGGATAAGAGATAAGGGAGATTAAGGAGAGGATAGAGATGATAGAGAGGTTAGAGAGAGAGAGAGAATAGAGAGAATAGAGATGAAAGAGAGAATATGGAGAATGGAGGATGACAGAGAAAGACAAGACAGTACAAATGTAGTTGAGCTTCTTTTCTTCTTCTTTTATCTCTCTCACTCACACTCCCTCTTCTTTCTTTTTCTCCTCCGTCAATCATCTTAGTTGCCAGGAGACCAGCAGCAGAACGGCTCCCTGGGGTTTTGGGGTTGGTGGTGCCTCAATGCCTCAGGGAGGGAGGAAGGTTGTTTCAAAGACAAGGAAAATGGCCAACCCAAATATCAGCTTTCTAAATAATCAATCCTGGGGTAGGTTTGAAGGCCATCTTTGATTTGGGGGAACTAGTGAAGTCATGGACCAAGGAGGCCATTTTTGTTAAGGGTAACTAATGAAGTCACCTGTGCCCCGGGAGCAAACTTACTTGACACCGTAGACCCACTTCAATGTGCATACTGCCCCAATAGATCCAGAGACAATGCATTCACCATCGCACTGCACACTGCCCTATCCCATCTGGACAAGAGGAATATCAATGTAAGAATGCTGAGCATTGACTATAGCTCAGCCTTTAACACCATGGTACCCTCCAAGCTCATCATTAAGCTCGAGGCCATGGGCTGTGCAACTGGGTCCTGGGCTTCCTGACAGGCCGCCACCAAGTGGTGAAGGTAGGAAACAACACCTCCACAACGCTGATCCTCAACACAAGGGCCCCACAAAGGTGCGTGCTCAGCCCCTTCCTGTACTCCCTGTTCACCCAAGACTGCATGGCCGAGCACGCCTCCAACTCAATCGTCAAGTTTGCAGACGACACAACAGTAGTAGGCCTGATTACCAACAATGATGAGAGCCCACAGGGAGGAGGTGAGGGCCTTGGCGGAGTGGTGCCAGGAAAATAACCTCTCCCTCAACGTCAACAAAGTGAAGGAACTGATCAAAGACTTCAGAAAACAGCAGAGGGCACACCCTCTTATCCATATTGACGGGACCATAGTGAAGCAGGTGGAAAGCTTCACGTTCCTCGACATGCACATCACTGACAAACTGAAATTGTTCACCCGCACAGACAGTGTGGTGAAGAAAGCGCAACAGCACCTCTTCAACATCAGGAGGCTGAAGAAATTCGGCTTGGTCCCTAAGACCCTCAGAAACTTTTACAGATTCACCATTGAGAGCATCCTATCGGGCTGTATGACCGCCTGGTGCGGCAACTGCACCGCCCGCAACCGCAGGGCTCTCCAGAGGGTGGTGCTCTGTGTCCAACGCATCACTGGGGGCAAACTACCTGCCCTCCAGGACACCTACAGCACCCGATGTCACAGGACATCAACCACCCGAGCCACGGCCTGTTCACCCCGCTATCATCCAGAAGGCGAGATCAGTACAGGTGCATCAAAGCTGGACCGAGAGACTGAAAAACAGCTTCTATCTCAAGGCCATCAGACTTAAACAGCCATTACTAGCCGGTTACCACCCGGTTACTCACCTTAGAGGCTGCTGCCCTATAAACATAGACTTGGAACATTAGTCACTTTAATAATGTTTACATACTGCTTTACTCACCTCATATGTATATACTGTATTCTATTCTACTGTATTTTAGTCAAACCCACTTCGACATTACTCTTCCTAATATTTATATATTTCTTAATTCCATTGTTTTACTTTTAGATGTGTGTATTGTTGTGCATTGTTAGATACTACTGCACTGTTGGAGATAGGAACACAAACATTTCACTACACCCGCAATAACATCTGATAAATATGTGTATGTGTCCAATAACATCTGCTAAATATGTGTATGTGACCAATAACATCTGATAAACATGTGTATGTGACCATTAACATCTGCTAAACATGTGTATGTGACCAATAACATCTGATAACATGTGTATGTGACCAATAACATCTGCTAAATATGTCTATGTGACCAATACAATTTGATTTGATTTGGGTGGCTTGTGAAGTCATGTCCAGGGATGCAATCTTTGATTTTGGTAAGTCATCGTTTGGACAAAAGTCTGTCTTCCGTCTCCTCCGTGACCCAGAAACCGATGAGTTGTCAAGTGGTCGAGGAGAGTGTCAATTCATAATAGGGTAACCTCACCGATAGCCTCCTTTTGGCGAGAAAGCAAAAGTGTATCCTACCTAAGTCACTGTCATGACGTGGCCCTCTTTGGATATAGCGAGCACCAACTCGCTCTCTCTCACCACCTCTCTCTTCCCCCTACACCCAGGCTCTGTTATCTCAGGTCGTAAATTCCTGGAGGAGACTCTCTCCCTCATGCAGTATAGAGAGAGGGTTCACAAATGAACTTCTTCTACCTCACAGAACTTGAGAACTGAACAATATACATGTTTTGGAGAATGCATAAACGGTCAGTGGAGAATCCAGCTATGACCGGTCCATTTTGTGTAATGTTTGTGACCTCATGAGAGACAACACAGCCACATTACCATAACTCTGTTTATACAAGAGTCTCCGTTATGAGTTGTGCGTCTAATTATTGGATTAAATGAATGAGTAAAGATGAAACTATTTGTGAAATTATGTAATGTGATTTTAAACTGTTTAATGAAAGAGAATCCAATTCCTTTTTATTGTTTAACTAAGTCGTTGGCCCACCCCATGAGCACAGACATTGATCTGGTATCATGGGACAGCACTTTCCTGCTGTTCCGAAAATAAATCCCACCTGGAGAAGCCCACTTCAGACCATGCCTACCTGGGTCTGCTGAGGGAGCTAAGGTTTGAGTAGAGACAAGAAAATCCTCAGGACAAGCTAAGGTTGTAATGGTTGTTGAATTCTTAACCATACCACGTGGTTAAACTCTGAGACTATCGATACCGACAGAATAAGAGCATATCTTCGGTACGAATTACTAGTCTGCAGCTAGGAATTATGTACCATTGAATGCGAAGACTGACAACCGCCGAAACATCTATTCTATTAGAACATTTCTGAATGGAACTCTGAAGTATCCATTCTAACTACGAAGACTCCAAGGACGCAAAGATAAGTTCAGATGAACTTTCCAACAGAAAGACGGACGATTGCAACAGAGATCATGACGACACACTGAGCGTAAATATATATATTGATTGCAATTATTCCCGAATGAGTGAGCGTTCATGTGCAAAGGATTAACATTTCAATTGTTATAATTATCAACTTTGTAGTGTCTTATCTTTCACGCCCTTCTCAGTCCCTTTGTCCACCAAGCCGTCATACCGGTTTAGCCCACTAGGGCACATCCCCTATCATTTCCTTGTAACCATATCTACTTTGTTTGTTATGCATTTCTGTGATTATTTAGTTAGTTAGTAAATAAATGATTAAGACAATTGATGTATGGATGATTCATAGTAAAGGCTGGGATCATGCAGATAACCAACAATTTACGACATTCGGAATGAGACTAATGTGAGGTAAAGAATGATTCATTAATTAGAAGACTAATTGATCAGATATTAAAATATCTGAAGAGTTATATTAGGAAAATTATAATTTTGTAATCTGAAGATTTTCCTTGGTGCCCCGACATCCTAGTTAATTACATTTACATGATTAGTTTAATCACGTAATAATAATTACAGAGAATTGATTTGATAAAATAAGTCTTCACTTTAGTGATGCCAAAGACATGACATCATGGAAGAGTTTTGAAATCTGACACACCCTTTTTGAATCAGCTATTGTTTTCTTGAAAGAGCAAAATATATACAGCACCAGTCAAAGGTTTTGAATATATTTTAGATTTTACATTCTTCAAAGTAGCCACCCTTTGCCTAAATGACAGCTTTTCACACTCTTGCATTCTCTCAACCAGCTTCACCTGGAATGTTTTTCCAAGAGTCTTGAAGGAGATACCACATACGCTGAACACTTGTTGGCTGCTTTTCCTTCACTCTGTGGTCCAACTCATCCCAAACCATCTCAATTAGGTTGAGGTCGGGTGATTGTGGAGGCCAGGTCATCTGATGCAGCACTCAATCACTCTCCTTCTTGGTCAAATAGCCCTTACACAGCCTGGAGGTGTGTTTTGGGTCATTGTCATGTTTAAAAACAAATGATAGTCCCACTAAGCACAAAACAGATGGGATGGCATATCGCTTCAGAATGCTGTGGTAGCTATGCTGGTTAAGTGTGCCTTGAATTCTAAATAAATCACAGACAGTGTCACCAGCAATGCACCCCCACACCATCACACCTCCCCCTCCATGCTTCACGGTGGGAACCACACATGCAGAGATCATTCGTTCACCTACTCTGCGTCTCACAGAGACACGGCGGTTGGAACCAAAAATTGCAAATTTGGACTCATCAGACCAAAGGACAGATTTCCACCGGTCTAATGTCCGTTGCTCGTGTTTCTTGCCCAAGCAAGTCTCTTCTTATTATTGGTGTCCTTTAGTAGAGATTGCTTTGCAGCAATTCGACCATGAAGGCCTGATTCACGCAGTCTCCTCTGAACACTGATGTGTTGTGTTGGATTTGCCCTAAACATAACTCATTGTTTTAACAACATAAAGTTCATTTCTTTGTCACATGTTTTGCAGTATTACTTAGTGCCTTGTTGCAAACAGGATGCATGTTTTGTAATATTTTTATTCTGTACAGGCTTCCTTCCTTACAGATAGTTGTATATGTTAGGTCATTCAAAACACTTGTTAAAAACTATTATTGCACAGAGCAACTTTTTAAGTCCTGAATTTATTTAGGCATGTCATAACAAAGGGGTTGAATACTTATTGACTAAAGACATTTCAGCTTTTCATTTTTAGTACATTTGTAAACATAACAACAACAAAAAATACACTTTGACATTATGGGGAATAGGCCAGTGACACAAAATCTCAATTTAATAAATTTTAAATTCAGGCTGCAAAAACAACATTTACAAAAAGTTAACGGGTATGATTACTTTCTTAAAGGCACTGTATGTACTGTACTGTAATCCCCTTTAGTAGAGAACTCCTGCGATGTCAATGGCAACACACTCCCTATATAGTGCACTTTCTTCTGTTGAAGTCTCTGGTGGAAAGTAGTGCAATATGTAGAGAATATGGTGCCATTTGGGACGCAAATAAGTTACATTATATAGAAAGCAGCATATAGGGGTGAGAATTTTATTTATTTTGGCTGAATATATATTTATATTACATTAATAGATATTTGTCCTTGAGGTTTGATGAATATAAAAACATGTCAGAGCTCGGTGACACTTTAGAAGTTACCAGAATGCTCAGAAGAAGCTTCATTTCTGAAAATCTTCTGATGATGAAAAAGCTACAAGTCAAAAAGAAAAATTCAGTCATTGCTGGTTTTGAAAGTGTACGCATATACTCACACACGCACACTCACTTGCTCCCACATACACACACACACACACACTCACTTGCTCCCCCCCCCCCACACACGCACACCACACACACACACACACACACACACACACACACACACACACAGCTCTGAAGGTTACCAGGTCAGATTTGAGCAGAGATCCAGCTCTAGCAGGTTTTAAGTGTAATGATAGTTTCCTCCAGCTCTATGTGATAATGGACATTAAGAGTGGTCGTTAAGATAAAGAATACTGACTAGTCCCGTTGGCAAGCCCTTTTCTCAAGTGATGAAACGGTGTGTGTGTGTGCATCTGTGTGTGTGCATGTGTGTGTGTGCATCTGTGTGTGTGTGTATGTGTGTGTGTGTGTGTGTGCGCGTCTGTGTGTGTGTCGTGAGAATACTTGTATCGAGAAGATGAGTCTGAAGGTTCAAAGAGTACCTCACCTCTTATATATATATATATATATATATATATATATACACACAGTGCATTCAGAAAGTATTCAGACCTCTTCCCTTTCTCCACATTTTGCTATGTTACATCCTTATTCTAAAATTGATTTTTTTTAAAAATGTCCTCATCATTCTTCAGACAATACCCCACAATGACGAAGTAAAAACTGTTTTTTAGAAAATGTTGTATATATATTTTCAATTAAAAAACAGAAATACCTTATTTACATAAGAATTCAGAGCCTTTGCTATGAGACTCGAAATTGAGTTCAGGTGAATCCTGTTTCTATCCATAAGATTTTTCAACAACTTGATTGGAGTCCATATGTGGTTAATTCAATTGATTGGACTTGATTTGGAAAGTCACACACCTGTCTATATAAGGTCCCACAGTTGACAGTGCATGTCAGTGCAAAAACCAAGCCATGAGGTCGAAGGAATTGCCCGTTGAGCTCCGAGACAGGATTGTGTCGAGGCACAGATCTGGGCAAGAGTACCAAAAAATGTCTGCATCATTGACGGTCCCCAAGAACACAGTGGCCTCCATTATTCTTAAATGGAATAAGTTTGGAACCACCAAGACTCTTCCTAGAGCTGGTTGCCCGACCAAACTGAGCAATCGGGGGAGAAGGGCCTTGGTCAGGGAGGTGACCAAGAACCCGATGGTCACTCTGACAGAGCTCAAGAGTTCCTCTGTGGAGATGGAAGAACCTTCTTTATGGTAGAGTGGCTGGACTGAAGCCACTCCTCAGTAAAAGGCACACGACGGCCCGCTTGGTTTGACAAAATGCACCTTAAAGGACCCTTAGACCATGAGAAACAATATTCTCTGGTCTGATGAAAACCAAGATTGAACTGTTTGGCCTGAATGCCAAGCATCACGTCTGGAGGAAACCTGGCACAATACTTACGGTGAAGCATGGTGGTGGCAGCATCATGCTGTGGGGATATTTTTCAGCAGCAGGGACTGGGAGACTAGTCAGGATTGAGGGAAAGATGAATGGAGCAATGTACAGAGAGAGCCTTGATGAAAACCTGCATAAATTGGTCATCAAATTTGATCTTCTTCATCTAAGTCACAACAATAGACAAAAATGGTGTTTGTCTATACTGAATCCATCAATTAAACATTCACAGTGTAGGTTGGAAACCCCTAATGACTTCTCCAAAAGCTAATTGGAGTCAGGAGTCAGCTAACCTGGAGTCCAATCAATGAGATGAGATTGGAGATGTTGGTTAGAGCTGCCTTGACCTATAAAAAACATAGTTTGCTATTCACATGAAGCATTGCCTGATGTGAACCATGCCTCGAACAAAAGAGATCTCAGAAGACCTAAGATTAAGAATTGTTGACTTGCATGAAGCTGGAAAGTGTTACAAAAGTATCTCTAAAAGCCTTGATGTTCATCAGTCCACGGTAAGACAAATTGTCTATACATGGAGAAAGTTCAGCACTGTTGCTACTCTCCCTAGGAGTAGCCGTCCTGCAAAGATGACTGCAAGAGCACAGAGCAGAATGATCAATGAGGTTAAGAAGAATACTAGAGTGACAGCTGAAGACTTACAGAAATCTCTGGAACATGCTAACATCTCTGTTGACGAGTCTACGATACGTAAAACACTAAACAAGAATGGTGTTCATTGGAGGCCACCAAGGAAGAAGCCACTGCTGTCCAAAAAAAACATTGATGCACGTCTGAAGTTTGCGAAAGTGCACCTGGATGTTCCACAGCGCTACTGGCTAAATATTCTGTGTACAGACAGAATGAAACTAAAGTTAAGTTGTTTGGAAGGAACACACAACACGTGTATGTGGGGAGAAATATGTGTGGAGAAAAAAAGGCACAGCACACCAACATCAAAACCTCATCCCAACTGTAAAGTATGGTGGAGGGAGAATCATAGTTTGGGGCTGCTTTGCTGCCTCAGGGCCTGGACAGCTTGCTTTATCAATAAATGTTACAGGAGAAGTAGAAGCTCAACAGAAGTTGGGTGATGCAACAGGACAACGACCCAAAACACAGAAGTAAATCAACAACGGAATGGCTAAAACAGAAGAAAATACCTCTTCTAGAGTGGCCCAGTCAGAGTCCTGACCTCAACATGATTGAGTGCTGTGGCATGACCCCAAGAGAGCAGTTCACACCAGACATCCCAACAATATTGCTGAACTGAAACAGTTTTGTAAAGACGAACGGTCCAAAATTCCTCCTGACCGTTATGCAGGTCTGAGCCGCAACTACAGAAAACGTTTAGGTTATTGCTGCCAAAGGAGGGTTAACCAATTATTAAATCCAAGGGTTCACATACTTTTCAATCCTGCACTGTGAATGTTTACACGGTGTGTTCAATAAAGACATGAAAACGTATAATTGTTTGTGTGTTATTAGTTTAAGCAGACTGTGATTGTCTATTGTTGTGACATAGATGAAGATCAAATAAAATGTTATGACAATTTTATGCAGAAATGCAGGTATTTCCAAATGGTTCACATCCTTTTTCTTGCCACTGTATATATATGTATCTTTCTCCCTCTCCTTTTATCTACTGCACGGACGGTAAAAAGTGTGTAAATGGACGTTTCATTGAGAGTTTTCCTTGGTGGGTTGATGCCTATAAGAGACACTCAGCACTTGGGTGATACGTCCTTAAAAGTGTCTGAATGTGTCTCAGAAGAAGTTATACTGCCACTGCCTCTAGAATACGTAACAGCGTGAGTGTGGGTTCGAATCGAATCTGAACCACTGCTATTCTAACAAAGCCTCTCTTCCTACCTTTCCTGTCAGTCTTTAACTGTCCTTTCTAGTAAATACGCAAACAATACAAATGGAGTGGTTATTGCTGCAAAAGAGCAGCTGTGTGTTGTAATGGATAAAAGTAAGGCTCAAAACACTATGGAATAATCAATACTTATCTGTCATAAGACAGACTTCCATTTATAGCAAACTGCACTCAAATGTAAAATCTATGTCCATTCATCCGCTACTGTCTCGTTGCAGACCTACTCTCCAGAACCCATAACACGTACCAGCACCAGACCAGCTGATGTGACCACTACAGTCTGATATCATTCCTTTATTCCTACAGCACACTGGAGTGCACTTGGATTGAGACCTGAGACAAGTTGTAAAAGAGTACAGATCACATTACATCCTCTGAGTATCCACACGACACAGCAGAGGAACAGACAGACAGAGAGAGAGATATGGCTGTTTTTATCGTATGACATTTACGATGTTCGGCGACAGCAGCAACAGTGTTACAACGTTGAGACCAGCCTGCGCTCTTTAGCAGGTGGTCAGGGAGATTCAGCACAATGTGTGTGTGTTTGTGTATAGTAGAGTAGGCCAAGGTTGCTGTGTGTGTTAAGGTTGGTCAACCTTTGTCCAATCGTGGTTATGTCCGCATAAAACACTGTGATATATCACACTATCGCCCCCTATTGGTCATAAACACTGCTATACCACACAGGTGCTTCTACACCTGCATTGCTTTGCTGTTTGGGGTTTTAGGCTGGGTTTCTATACAGCACTTTGAGATATCAGCTCATGTAAGAAGGATTATATAAATACATTTGATTTGATATCACCCCCTATTGGTCATAAACACTGATATACAACACTATCGCCCCCTATTGGTCATAAAACACTGTGATATACCACACTATCGCCCCCTATTGGTCATAAAACACTGTGATATACCACACTATCGCCCCCTATTGGTCATAAAACACTGTGATATACCACACTATCACCCCTTATTGGTCATAAAACACTGTGATATACCACACTATCGCCCCCTATTGGTCATAAACACTGTGATATACCACACTATCACCCCCTATTGGTCATAAACACAATACAATAAACAATACACAACTCAATACATAATATGTTACATAATACAAACACACACCACAGAATACAATACAATACACAATACAACACACAGTGGAACATACAATGCATAATCCAATACAATACACAGTACAATACATAATGCAATACATAATACAATACAAACCATAATTCAATACAATACACAGTACAATACATAATGCAATACATAATACAATACAAACCATAATTCAATACACACTACAATACATAATACAAATATAATACACAATACATACTACAATACAATACATAATACATTACAAAATACAATACATAATAAACAATACAATACATAATACAATACACAATACATAACAATACAAAATACAATACATAATACACAATGAAATACATTATACAATACATTATACAATACATAATGCAATACATAATGCAATACATAATGCAATACACACTGCAAAACATAATACAATACATAATACAGTACAACATGCAATACATAGTACAATAACTAATGTAATACATAATACACAATACAATGCATATTACAAAACATAATACAATACGTAGTACAATACGTAATGCAATACATAATACAATACATCATGCAATACATAATACAATACATAATACAATACATAATACACTACACAATACAATACACAATGCAATATACAATGCAATACATAGTACAATACATAATATACAATACATAATACACTACATAATACAATACACAATACAATACATAGTACAATAACTAATGCAATACATAATACACAATACAATACATTATACAATACAGTATACAATACATAATACACAATATAATACACAATACACAATGCAAAACATAATACAATACATAATACATCATGCAATACATTTACAATACAATGCATATTACAATACATAATACAATACATAGTAAAATACGTAATGCAATACGTAATACACAATACACACTACAATACACAAAACAATAAATCATGCAATACATAATGCAATACATAATACAATACATAATACAATACACAGTACAATACATAGTACAGTACATAATACACAATATAATACACAATACACAATGCAAAACATAATACAATACATAATGCAGTACATCATGCAATACATAGTACAATACATAATGTAATACATAATACACAATACAATGCATATTACAATACATAATACAATACATAGTACAATACGTAATATACAATACAATACACAATACAATACACAATGCAATACACAATGCAATACATAATACACAATACAATGCATAGTACAATACAATACATAATACACTACATAATACAGTACACAATACAATGCATAGTACAATACATAAAGCAATACATAATACACCATACAATACATAGTACAATACAATACACAATACAATGCACAATATACAATACCCAATACAATACAATACATAGTACAATACATAATACAATACACAATACGATACACAATGCAATACACAATATGCAACACACAATACATCATGCAATACACAATACAATACATAATACAATACATAATGCAATACATAATACAATACATAATGCAATACATAATGCAATACGTAGTACAATACACAATACAATACTATACATAGTACAATATTATACATAATACACTACATAATACACTACAATACATAATACACTACATAATGCGATACATAATACAATACACAATACCATACATAGCACAATACAATACATAACAATACATAATACAATACGCAATACAATAAATAATACAATACACAATGCAATACATAATTCACAATACCATACACTACATAATACAATACATAGTACAATACAGCAGGCAATGCATAATACAACATAATACATTACATAATACAATGCATAATAAAATATAATACAATACTTAACATAATATATAATACAATATAGTAAATAATACAATACATAGTGCAATAAATAATCCAATATAATACATTTTAGTCATTTACCAGACGCTCTTATCCAGAGCGACTTACAGTAGTGAATGCATACATTTCATGGATTTTTTTATTTATTATTTTATTTTGTGCTGGCCCCCCCGTGGGAATCGAACCCACAACCCTGGTGTTGCACACACCATGCTCTACCAACTGAGCCACAGGGAAGGCTAACAAATGAGGGGTGGTCTCTACACGTTTCGCTACCAGCAGGTTACGGGAGGACCACGGTGAATCCTTCAGACACGTGAGGGTGGGCCAGAACTTGGGGAAGGCCTTCGATGGAATAGGCCTTCGGCCCACCCCATACAGCACGAGCTGGGGGCGTTAGGTCCTAAAAAGTAAATAATACAATAAACAATGCATAATCCAATTCATATTACAATTTATAATACATAATACACAATACATAATACAATATAATACATACTACTATATAATACACACTCCAATACACAATCCAATACATAATACAATACATAATGAAAAGAAAATACAATATAATATATAATACAAAACATAATACAATATAATACATAATGCGTAATACAATACATAATACAATGCATAATTCATTATAATACATATTGCATAGTACAATACATAATACAATACATAATACAATACATAGTACATTACATAATACAATACACAATACAATGCATAATACAATACAATACACAATACTATACATAATACAGTACAACATCTATAAAACATATATGTGTGTCTCTTCACAGTCCCTGTTCCATAAGGTGTTTTTTAATCTGTTTTTTTTTTATCTGTTTTTATTACTAGCTTGAGTTACCTGGTGTGGCAGAGAGTTCAATGTAGTCATTTTCCAGCCTCTGTTCTGGACCTGGGGACTAATTAAGAAACCTCTGGGAAATGGAAAGGGAATGTGAGATACCTAGTCAGTTGTCCAACTGAATGTACTTAACTGAACCCCTCTGAATCAGAGACCAATAGTGATGCAGTCATTCTCTCCTCAACTTTGACCCTGGAGAGACTGACATGAATGTTACTGACACGTTCCCTCCATGTTCATCTAAGTGCTGCTCTGTTCTGGACCCTCTTTACTTATGTCCTTATATGCCGCACATGACCACACATCTGGGCAATAGGCAGCAGTCCAAGTGTGAAAAAAATAATAATTAAACGTTCATACCAAGGTCATACCAACAATCATTTTGCTATTTGATTTTTTTACTTTAAGACCCCTTTAAGTATCAATATTAAATAATACATGTTTTGGGGACAAAAGCTGTATTTGACCTTACAAACACATCAAATAACAGATTCACTACATGGAACAACAGATAGTCCCCCCCCCCCCCAAAAAAAGTATCTGTCCTATATCTGAGAGATATATATTATTTATATTTTTCACAAACAGCCTTCATATTAACTTCCATTACTTTTTTCGACAGGTACCGAGGGACCTACAGACGAATTTTGTGAGGCCAGTAGGTTCCATAAAGAAAAACAACGTTTACGTCAGAGTCACACCTTTTTCCACAGAGGAGTCATATGACGCTACAGACAGAAGTCGGCAGAACGGCTATATTCAGACGAGTCCCAAAACTCTTGTGGGGTTCATAGATTTAAAAAAATAAATAAAAGAAGAATGCCAACCGTTCGGAGGGACCTTTAGGCATCCTAGAGCAAAACAACGTGTTCGTGAGAGTCTCATCTCTCCATGGAGGAGTCATAACAGTTGTTAGGCCAATCTGTTCGGGAACGCTACAGATGATTTTGTGAGGAGACAGATTTTTAAGGGACGTCTTATGGTCTGACACAAAAAAAAAACAAAAAAAACTGCTCGGTAGCTCTGTCAACTTTTACCGCAGAAGCCATAAGAGTTATATAACGGATGTGGTGAATTGTCCTCCACTCCCTACTCTGAGGAGCCTCCATTGCTTACATGTATCATGCCAATGTTGTGAATGCTTATGACAGGTGTACTATCAACACATCAAGTAGTAGCAGAAAAAAGTAAGTGGCTGGAAGGTACGTGTAAGAGAGTGTGTGGATGTTTGTGTGTGTCTGTGTGTATCCAACAGGGATGTTAGCAGCTGTCTCACAGAGGAATGAGTGTGAGTCACAAATGGCACCCTGATCCCTACATAGTACCCTACTTTAGGGCCTGGTCAAAGGGAACAGAAGGGGCTTACTGTATTTGGGATGCAACCCTGAGGCAGCACAGTCTTCATCTGAACTGACATGTGGCCTAAATATAGAACTCAGGCTTGAGTTTCTCTTCCAGAAGACAAACACACACACACACACACACACGTAGACACACACACACACGTAGACACACACACACACACACACACACATATAGAAACAAGGAGACACACTGACACAGACACACACACACGTAGACACACAAAGACACAGACACACACACACACACAGATACAGATACACACACACAGGCACAAACAAAGACACACACACAAACAAAGACACAGACACACACACACAAAGACACACACACCCAGACACACACAGACACACACACACAGACACACACACGCACACAGACACACACAGTCTTGTATTTGTAACCAATTTAGGACTCCTCACAAATACATACCTTTTTAGGACCATGCTTACAGACATCATAGAAGCACAGAAATTACTCATGAGTTAGAAAAAAAATCTATTATGTGGAAATCACCTAAAGTGACTGACTGTCAAAAACATCGTCAAGAATGGACCAAGGCGCAGCAGGTATGTGGATACTCATGTTTTTTAATTTTAAAAAGGAGGTAAAGTATCCACTGGACAAAACAATAAAGACGACAGCAACAGTCTTGCAGGCACATACAACGCAGTGCAAGGACAACCACCCACAAACCCAAAGAAAAACACACACTCCTATTTAGGACTCCCAATCAAAGGCAACTCAACACACCTGCCTTCAATTGGGAGTCCCAATCACCAACACAACCATTCACACAAACAAAACCCCTGCCACATCCTGACCAAAACTAACACCATTACACCCTCTGCTGGTCAGGACGTGACAGTACCCCCCCCCTCAAGGTGCAGACCCCGGAATGCACCTAAAAGAAATACAAACCCCCAAACAACAAAATATATCCCCCTAAACAATAAGGGAGGGAAGGGAGGGTGGCTGCCGTCAACGACGGCACTGTGCTACACCCTCCCTCCCCAACCCACCTCTCCAGGAGGTGGCTCAGGTGCAGGACGTGGACCTCGCTCCACCTTCGGCATCGCCCACTTCGGTGGCGCCGATAGCTGCGCCGGGCAGACGGGCCACTCGGGCTGACCCTGGCAGACGGGCCGCTCGGGCTGGGCCGGAGGACAGGCGGGCCGCTCCGGCTGGGCCCGAGGACAGGCGGGCTGCTCGGGCTGGGCCGGAGGACAGTCGGGCCGCTCTGGCGGCTCCGGGCAGTCGGGCTGACTGGCGGGCCGCTCTGGCGGCTCTTGACTGGCGGGCAGCTCAGGCAGGCCTCTTGATTGGCGGGCAGCTCAGGCGACTCTTGACTGGAGGGCAGCTCAGGCGACTCTTGACTGGAGGGCAGCTCAGGCGACTCTTGACTGGAGGGCAGCTCAGGCGACTCTTGACTGGCGGGCAGCTCAGGCGACTCTTGACTGGAGGGCAGCTCAGGCGACTCTTGACTGGCGGGCAGCTCAGGCGACTCTTGACTGGCGGGCAGCTCAGGCGACTCTTGACTGGCGGGCAGCTCAGGCGACTCTTGACTGGCGGGCAGCTCAGGCGACTCTTGACTGGCGGGCAGCTCAGGCGACTCTTGACTGGCGGGCAGCTTCCTGGCGACTCTTGACTGGCGGCGCTCTGGCGACTCTTGACTGGCGGGCAGCTCTGGCGGCGACTCTTGACTGGCGGGCAGCTCTGGCGACTCTTGACTGGCGGGCAGCTCTGGCGACTCTTGACTGGCGGGCAGCTGGGCGACTCTTGAGCTGGCGGGCAGCTCTGGCGACTCTTGACTGGCGGGCAGCTCTGGCGACTCTTGACTGGCGGGCAGCTCTGGCGTACTCCTTGTGAACTGGACGGGCAGCTCTGGCGACTCTGTGACTCTTGACTGGCGGCAGCTCTGGTGACTCTTGACTGGCGGGCAGCTCTGGTGATTCTTGACTGTGGCGGGCAGCTCTTGGTGACTCGTGACTGTGTGGGCAGCTTTGGCGACTCTTGACTGGCGAGGCTGGGCTGATGCACTAGAAGACCGCCTGATGCGTGTGGGCTGGTACTGGACGTGCCAGCCTGGAGACACGCACCTCCATGCTAGCGCGTATAGCGGGAAACACCGGACCGTCGAGGCGCACTGGCGGTCTTGAGCGCAGGGTTGGCATCACCCCTTCCGGCTCGATGCTCACCTCACCCTGGCACATGCGGGGCGCTGGTACAGGGCGGACTGGCCTGTGCGTCCATATAGGCGAGATGGTGCGTACCTCAGCGTAACATGGCGCCCTCCACCTCATACGCACCTCCCTGTAATCACGGGTAGCTGGCTTACGGCTCTTCCTTGGCCTGGCCAAACTACCCGTGTGCCCCCCAAAATTTTTATTGAGGGTGCCATCTCCGGCTTCCTTGCCAGCCGTGTTCCAGGCATAACGTTCGCGTTGGTTCCTCTGTCCAGCTGCCTCCACTCTCCTGAGTGCCTCCACCTGTTCCATGGGAGGCGATCCCTTCCAGCCAGGATCTCTTCCCAAGTGTAGACTCCCTTGCTGTCCAGGACGTCCTCCCATGTCCATTCATCCACCCTGTTCTCCTGTGGCCTCCTCCTCTACTGCTGCTTGGTCCTTTTGTGGTGAGTAGTTCTGTCAAAACATCGTCAAGAATGGACCAAGGCGCAGCAGGTATGTGCATACTCATGTTTTTAATTTAAAAAAAAGGAGTAAAGTATCCACTGGACAAAAACAATAAAGACGACAGCAACAGTCTGCAGGCACATACAACGCAGTGCAAGGACAACTACCCAACAACCCCAAAGAAAAAACACACACTACCTATATAGGACTCCCAATCAAAGGCAACTCACACACCTGCCTTCAATTGGGAAGTCCCAATCACCAACACAACCATTCACACACACAAAAACCCTGCCACATCCTGACCAAAACTAACACCATTACGCCCTCTGCTGGTCAGGACGTGACACTGACTCCTTGAAAAAAGTACACTTGAAATTTCACCAACTACTTGAGACCGTACATTGCATTGCAATCAGCCATGGAGAGAATGCCTCCTATGAAATCTATAAAAGCTATCCAACTGCCTGTGTTGTACCTAATGGAAGCGCAAAATAATTAACAAGTTTAAACACACACACACAGACACACACATTTAGTAAACGAAAAGTTGCAAGATCAAATCCCCTGAGCTGATAAGCTAAAAATCTGTCGTTCTGCCCCTAAACAAGGCAGTTAACCACTGTTCCTAGGCCGTCATTGAAAATAATAATTTGTTCTTAAATTACTTGCCTAGTTAAATAAAGGTAAATAAAATAAAAAAATAGACAGGGGTGCATGATTAAAAGTCTGAAGTTGTGCCCTGTCAAACAACCTACAGGATTAAAGAAGGTAAATATTGCTATGATCATACAAATCTGTGTTTTAGCAGTAGAGATAGTACCACTCTGTCCACCTTTCACCTGTTGGGCACCTTGGACATTAAATTCAATGGGTAAAGACAATACTTTTAAGTATGTGTGCCAAGCTGCATGACACCAAACTATTTCCTTCCGTAAGTATCTGATTCATGACAATAAATGGCACCTGCAACTATCTGTGCACTTCTGTTTTTATGAATGGAGAAAAGTGTACATATGGTCATTTAGCCCAATTGATACTCAGTTCCTACCCCTATGGATATCTGAGAGGATTTTCACAGCAAGTATGGTAATGACTCCACCTTGCCCTCTGCTTAGGTTAGCGCCAACCTTACGAGGAGAATGCCTTTGTAACAGCGAGAGTAGTAAAATGAAGTTGACAACAGATGCTGGTCCAATAGCAGGTGGGTAGGATATGGAATGGAGTATTAGTAGTAGTGGTAGTGGTGGTATTAGTAGAAGTAGTAGTAGTAGTAGTAGTAGTAGTAGTAGTAGTAGTAGTAGTATTAGTAGTTAGTACAAGGAGTAGAAGTAATAGAAGTAGTAGTGGGTAGTTAGTAGTAACATAGTAGTAGTAGTAGTAGTAGTAGTAGTAGTAGTAGTAGTAGTAGTAGTAGTGGTAGTAGTAGATGTAGTAGTAGTAGTAGAGTAGTAGACCACAGTAGTAGTAGAATTAGAAACGTAGTGATCGTAGTAGATATAGTAGTAGACCCATAGTAGTAGTAGTAGTGGTAGTAGTAGTAGACACAGTAGTAGTAGTAGTAGTAAGTAGTAGTAGTAGTAGACACAGTAGTATTAGTAGTAGTAGGTAGACACAGTAGTAGTAGTATTAGCAGCAGTAGTAGTGGTGGTAGTAGTAGTAGTCATAGTAGACATAGTAGTCGTAGTAGACATAGTAGTCGTAGTAGACATAGTAGTAGTAGTAGACATAAGCAGCAGTAGTGGTGGTAGTAGTAGCAGAAGTGACATAGTAGTAGTGTTAGTAGTAGTAGAAGTAGTAGTAGCAGTAGTGGTGTAGTAGTAGTAGTAGTAGTAGTAGAGAGCAGTAGCAGTAGTGGTAGTAGTGGTATAAGTAGTGGTAGGAGTATAGTGGTAGTAGCAGTAGTGGAAGTTGTGGTGGTATAGTAGTAGTGGAGAGTAGTGGTAGTGGTAGTAGTTGTGGTAGTGGTAGTGGTAGCAGTGGCAGTAGTGGTAGTAGTAGTGGTAGTAGTAGTGGTAGTGGTGGTAGTAGTAGAAGTAGTAGTAGTGGTAGTAGTGGAAGTAGTGGTAGTGGGCGTGGTAGTGGTAGTGGTAGTAGTAGTAGTAGTAGTAGTAGTAGTGGTAGTAGTGGTAGTAGTGGTAGTGGAGCAGTAGTGGTGGTAGTAGTGGTAGTGGTAGCAGTTGTGGTATGGTAGTAGTAGTGGTAGTAGTGGTAGTGGTAGTGGTGGTAGCAGTAGTGGTAGTAGTGGTGGTAGTGGTAGTGGTAGTAGTAGTGGTAGTAGTGGTGGTAGTAGTGGTATAGTAGTGGTAGTAGTGGTAGTGGTAGTAGTAGTGGTAGTGGAGCAGTAGTGGTAGTAGTAGTGGTAGTAGTGGTAGTGGTAGTGGTGGTAGCAGTAGTGGTAGTAGTGGTGGTAGTGGTAGTTGGTAGTAGTAGTGTAGTAGTGGTAGTGGTGTATAGTAGTGGTAGTAGTAGTGGAGAGGGTAGTAGTGGTGGTAGTAGTAGTGGTAGATAGTGGTAGTAGTGGTAGATGGAGGGCAGTAGTGGTGGTAGTAGTAGTAGTGGAAGTAGTAGTAGTGGTATTAGTGGGTGGAAGTAGTGGTAGTGGGAGCAGTTGTGGTAGTGGTAGTAGTAGTGGTAGTAGTGGTAGTGGTAGTGGTGGAGCAGTAGTAGTAGTAGTGGTGGTAGTGGTGGTAGTAGTAGTGGTAGTAGTAGTGGTAGTAGTGGTGGTAGTAGTAGTGGTAGTGGTGGTAGTAGTAGTGGTAGTAGTGGTAGTGGAGCAGTAGTGGTAGTAGTAGTGGTAGTAGTGTAGTGGTAGTGGTGGTAGCAGTAGTGGTAGTAGTGGTGGTAGTGGTAGTAGTGGTAGTAGTAGTTGTAGTAGTGGTATGGTAGTAGTAGTGGTAGTAGTGGTGGTAGTGGTGGTAGTAATAGTGGGAGTAGTGGTGGTAGTAGTAGTGGGTAGTAGTGGTAGTAGTGGTAGTGGAGTGGAGCAGTAGTGGTAGTAGTGGTGGTAGTAGTATTGGTAGTGGTGGTAGTAGTGGTGGAAGTAGTGGTAGTGGTGGTGGTAGTGTTCGTGGTAGTAGTGGTAGTAGTGGTAGTGAGCAGTAGTGGTAGTAGTAGTGGTTAGTAGTATGGTAGTGGTGGTACATTTACATTTACAAATCATTTACATTTAGTGGGTAGCAGTGGTAGTAGTGGTAGTGGTAGTAGTGGAAGTAGTGGTAGTGGGCGTGGTAGTGGTAGTGGTAGTAGTAGTAGTAGTAGTAGTGGTAGTAGTGGTAGTAGTGGTAGTGGAGCAGTAGTGGGTGGTAGTGGTAGTAGTAGTAGTAGTAGTAGTAGTGGTGGAAGTAGTAGTGGTAGCAGTAGTGGTGGAAGTAGTGGTAGTGGTAGCAGTTGTGGTAGTGGTAGTAGTAGTGGTAGTGGTAGTGGTAGTGGTGGTAGCAGTAGTGGTAGTAGTGGTGGTAGTGGTAGTGGTAGTAGTAGTGGTAGTAGTGGTAGTGGTAGTAGTAGTGGTAGTAGTGGTGGTAGTGGTGGTAGTAGTAGTGGTAGTAGTGGTGGTAGTAGTAGTGGTAGTAGTGGTAGTAGTGGTAGTGGTAGTAGTAGTGGTAGTAGTGGTGGTAGTAGTGGTAGTAGTAGTAGAAGTAGTAGTAGTGGTGGTAGTAGTAGTGGTAGTGGTGGTAGTAGTAGTGGTAGTGGTGGTAGTAGTTAGTGGTGGTAGTAGTAGTGGTAGTGGTGGTGTAGTGGTAGTGGTAGTAGTGGTAGTAGTGGCAGTAGTGGTAGTGGAGCAGTAGTGGTAGTAGTAGTGGTAGTGGTAGTGGTAGTGGTGGTAGCAATAGTGGTAGTAGTGGTGGTAGTAGTAGTAGTAGTAGTGGTAGTAGTGGAGGTGGTGTAGTTGTAGTGTGTAGTAGTGGTAGAAGTGGTATTAGTGGTAGTAGTAGCAGTGGTAGTGGTAGTAGTAGTGGTAGTAGTGGTGGTAGTGGTGGTAGTAGTAGTGGTAGTAGTGGTGGTAGTAGTAGTAGTAGTGGTAGTAGTGGAGGTGGTAGTAGATGTAGTAGTGGTAGTAGTGGTGTGTGGTAGTGGTAGTAGTAGTGGTAGTAGTGGTAGTGGTAGTAGTAGTGGTAGTAGTGGTGGTAGTGGTGGTAGTAGTAGTGGTAGTAGTGGTGGTAGCAATAGTGGTGGTAGTGGTAGTGGTAGTAGTAGTGGTAGTAGTGGTGGTAGTAGTAGTAGTAGTAGTGGTAGTAGTGGTAGTGGTGGAGGTGGTAGTAGTTGTAGTAGTGGTAGTAGTGGTAGAAGTGGTATTAGTGGTAGTAGTAGTGGTAGTAGTGGTAGTGGTGGTAGTAGTAGCAGTGGTAGTGGTAGTAGTGGTATTAGTGGTAGTAGTAACAGTGGTAGTAGTGGTAGTAGTGGTAGTAGTGGTGGAGCAGTAGTGGTAGTAGTAGTGGTAGTAGTAGTGGTAGTGGTGGTAGTAGTAGTGGTAGTGGTGGTAGTAGTGGTAGTGGTGGTAGTAGTGGTGGAAGTAGTGGTAGTGGTGGTGGTAGTGGTAGTGGTAGTAGTGGTAGTAGTGGTAGTGGAGCAGTAGTGGTAGTAGTAGTGGTAGTAGTAGTGGTAGTGGTGGTACATTTACATTTACATCATTTACATTTAGTGGTAGCAGTGGTAGTAGTAGTAGTAGACATAGTAGTAGTGGTAGGAATAGTAGTAGACATAGTAGTAGTAGTAGTAAGAGTAGTAGTAGCAGTAGTGGTAGTAGTGGTAGTTGTAGTAGTACTGGTAGTAGTAGTAGTAGTAGTGGTGGAAGTAGTGGTGGTAGTAGTAGTAGCAGTAGTAGTGGTAGTAGTGGTAGTGGTAGTGGTGGTATTAGTTGTAGTAGTGGTAGTAGTAGCAGTGGTAGTGGTAGTAGTGGTAGTGGGGGTAGTAGTAGCAGTGGTAGTGGTAGTAGTGGTAGTGGGGGTAGTAGTAGCAGTGGTAGTGGTAGTAGTGGTATTAGTGGTAGTAGTAGTGGTAGTAGTGGTAGTGGTGGTAGTAGTAGTGGTAGTTAGTGTAGTGGTGGTAGTAGTGGTGGTAGTAGTAGTGGTAGTGGTGGTAGTAGTAGTAGTAGTAGTAGTAGTGGTGGTAGTAGTAGTGGTAGTAGTAGTAGTAGTAGTAGTAGTAGTGGTGGCAGTAGTAGTGGTAGTAGTAGTAGTGGTAGCGGTAGCTGTAGTATTAGTAGCAGTAGTTGTTGTAGAGTAGTGGTAGTGGTAGTAGTAGTAGCGGTAGCTGTAGTATTAGTAGCAGTAGTAGTGGTAGTAGTGGTAGTGGTAGTAGTAGAAGCGGTATTTTATTGCTTTAAACTCTTTCTCTGCTGTGAACAGTATTCTCATTAACATTTTGGTCATTTATCATATGCTGTTATCCAGATTGATTTACTTTCAATGTATCAAATCAATGTATACTTTCAATGTATCACCTAATGATTACCAATCAGTATGATTACAAAGGGTTATTAACCTAAACAATACTCAATAATACTGTGATAATGTCTTTCTCTATAGACTACACCTCTGGTCAGACGGCAATAGCGAAACAACGTATCCCGCATTGTATTTCTCCAATCCGCATTTTGTACAGTTCCACCAAGGTGGAAAAATATAGTTGTTAACTTGTTTCTCCACCAGCCCTGTGGGAAACGGGTTAAATTCAGTTTAAAAGAAAATTACACATTTCTTCCTTCATTTTACTGTCATTTCGTGGTCCATGGAGCGCACACAGCTAGAAGAGCAGAGAACTTTAGTCACTATTGAATTAGGTTTAAATATGTAGGAGAATGAGAACGAATGACATGGCTGTAACGGCTGTCGTATAGAGGGACCAAGGTGCAGCGTGTTGAGTGCTCATAATGACGTTTATTAAAACTCAGAACACTAAAGAAAATAACAAAGAGAAAAATGAACAGGTAACAGTTCTGTCAGGTACTGAAGTCTACAAAGAACACAACTAAGAGAATACAATCTGCCCACAAACATAATAGAAAAAAAACCCAACTTAAATATGATCTACAATTAAGACAACGCGAACCAGCTGCCTCTAATTGGAGATCAGCCCAAAAAACTCCAACATAGAATAGAAAACTAGAACTAAACATAGAAATAGAAACATAGAAAAACCACCCAAAACCCCCTGTCACGCCCTGACCTACTCAACTATAGAAAATGACATCTTACTAGGGTCGGACGTGACAATGGCGATCAATGTACTGTATCTGGCTGATGCCGTCATCAAATTAAAGGATAATTTAGTCAGTTGTAATGAACGGTAGATCTCTATGAAAATGAATCTACGACTTGGGGGACATATGGATGAAATTAGCTAATGACCTTCTTTAACATTTACCTGAAAAAGCACAGCGATGGAGATCGAGTGAGTGAGGGTAAATGAGAGAGAGAGAGAGAGAGAGAGAGAGAGAGGGGGAGAGAGAGACTAAGTGAGAAAGAGCCTCATACGCAGCTGTGATTACGAGTTTATTCCGCTGCAAGCCTCGTTACTGCACTACACAGCCCTACACAGCACTACACAGCACTCCACAGCACTACGCAGCCCTAAACAGCACGACACAGAAACGACACAGCACTAAACAGCACTTCACAAACCTACACAGAACTACACAACACAGTACTACACAGCACTACACAGCACTACACAGCACTACACAGCACTACAACAGCACTACACAGCACTACACACAGCCCTACACAGCACTACACAGCACTATACAGCCCTACAGAGCCCTACACAGCACTACACAACCCTACACAGAATTGTACAGCACTACACATCACTACAATGCACCACACAACCATACACAGCACTACACAGCACTACACAGCACTACACAGCACTACACAGCACTACACAGTCTTACTCTACACAGCACACAGACATTTTTACATTTTACATTTAGTCATTTAGCAGACGCTCTTATCCAGAGCGACTTACAGTAGTGATGCATACATTTTTTTCCTGTGCTGGCCCCCCGTGTAATCGAACCCACAACCCTGGTGTTGCAAACACCATGCCTCTACCACTGAGCTACAGGGAAATGGCACTACACAGCCCTAAACAGCCCTACAGCACACACAGCACTACACAGCACTACACAACCCTACACAGATTTTACAGCACTACAGGGCACTACACAGCACAACACAGCCCTACACAGCCCTACACAGCCTTACCCCACACACTACAGAGTGCTACACAGCACTTCAGAGCACTACAGAGCACTACACAGCCCTACTTCAAACTCATTCTGCTGTGAACAGTATTTCTTCATTAACATTTTGGTAATTTATCAGATGCTGTTATCCAGATTGATTTACTTTCAATGTATCAAATCAATCAAGGGCTTATTGACTTGAAAATATATATTCTTTTACACTCACCTAATGATTACCAATCAGTATGATTACAAAGGGTTATTAACCTAAACAATACTTCAATAATACTGTGATAATGTCTTTCTCTATAGACTACACCTCTGGTCAGACGGCAATGCGAAACAACGTATCCCGCATTGTATTTCTCCAATCCGCATTTTGTACAGTTCCACCAAGGTGGAAAAATATAGTTGTTAACTTGGTTTCTCCACCAGCCCTGTGGGAAACGGGTTAAATTCAGTTTAAAGAATGACACATTTCTTCCTTCATTTCACTGTCATTTCGTGGTCCATGGAGCGCTCACAGCTAGAAGAGCAGAGAACTTTAGTCACTATTGAATTAGGTTTAAATATGTAGGAGAATGAGAACGAATGACATGGCGATCATATGTACTGTATCTGGCTGATGCCGTCATCAAATTAAAGGATAATTTAGTCAGTTGTAATGAACGGTAATCTCTATGAAAATGAATCTACGACTTGGGGGACACATGGGTGAAATTAGCTAATGACCTTCTTTAACATTTACCTGAAAAAGCACAGCGATGGAGATCGAGTGAGTGAGGGTAAATGAGAGAGAGAGAGAGAGAAGAGAGAGAGAGAGGGAGAGAAAGAGCCTCATACGCAGCTGTGATTACGAGTGACTTCCGCTGCAGCCTCGTTACTACTGCACTACACAGCACTACACAGCACTACACAGCACTACACAGCACTACACAGTACTACACAGCACTACACAGAACTACACGGCACTACACAGCACTACACAGCACTACGCAGCACTAAACCATTACACAGAACGACACAGCACTAAACAGCACTTCACAAACCTACACAGAACTACACAGCACAACACAGTACTATATAGCACTACACAGCACTACACAGTACCACACGGAACTACACAGCACTACACAGCACTACACAGCCCTACACAGCACTACACAGCACTATACAGCACTACACAGCCCTACACAGCCCTACACAGCCCTTAACAGCGCTACACAGCCCTTAACAGCACTACACAGCACTACACAGCAGTACACAGCACTACACAGCCCTACACAGCACTATACAGCACTATACAGTACTACACAGCCCTAAACAGCACTAGAGACCAACAGGAGAGCACTACACAGCCCTAAACAGCCCACAATGCCCTACACAGCCTTACCCTAAACAGCACAGAGAGTACTACACAGTCTTACACAGCCCTAAACAGCCCTACACAACCCTACACAGCACTCCACAGCACTACACAGCACTACACAACCCTACACAGAATTGTTCAGCACTACAGAGCACTACACAGCACTACACAACCCTACACAGCACTACACAGCCCTACACAGCCCTACACAGCACTACATAGTACTACACAGCCCTAAACAGCACACAGGGTACTACACAGCCCTAAACAGCTCTACACAGCACTACACAGCCTTACCATACACAACACACACAGCACTACACAGCCCTATACAGCCCTACACAGCAATACAGAGCACTACACAGCCTTACCCTACACAGCACTACACAGCCCTATACAGCCCTACACAGCAATACAGAGCACTACACAGCCTTATGCTACACAGCACTACACAGCCCTAAACAGCACTACACAGCCCTACACAGCCCTAAACAGCCCTACTTCACACTCATTCTCTGCTGTGAACAGTATTTCTTCATTAAATTTTGGTCATTTATCAGATGCTGTTATCCAGATTGATTTACTTTCAATGTATCAAATCAATAATCTGTACTATATCTCAAATTAAAGGATAATTTAGTCAGTTGAAACTACACAGCCCCAAACATCACCAAAGAGCACTTAACAGCACTACACAGCACTACACAGCCATAAGCAGCACTACACAGCCCTACATAACCCTAAACAGCCCCACACAGCCCTACACAGTCCTACACAGCCCTACATAGCACTACACAGCACTACACAGCACTACACAGCACTACAAGCACTACACAGCACTACACAGCCCTACACAGCCCTAAACAGCACTATGTAGCACTACACAGCCCTACACAACCCTACACAGCACTACTGGGCCCTACACAGCACTACACAGTACTACAGAGCACTACAGAGCACCACAGGGCACTACACAGCACTACAGAGCACTACACAGCATTACACAGCACTACAGTTGTGGCCAAAAGTTGAGAATGACACAAATATTAATTTTCACAAAGTCTGCTGCCTCAGTTTTATGATGGCAATTTGCATATACTCCAGAATGTTATGAAGAGTGATCAGATGAATTGCAATTAATTGCAAAGTCCCTCTTGCCATGCAAATGAACTGAATCCCAAAACACATTTCCACTGCATTTCAGCCCTGCCACAAAGGACCAGCTGACATCATGTCAGTGATTCTCTCGTGTTGACGAGGACAAGGCTGGAGATCACTCTGTCATGCTGATTGAGTTCGAATAACAGACTGGAAGCTTCAAAAGGAGGGTGGTGCTTGAAATCATTGTTCTTCCTCTGTCAATGATGGTTACCTGCAAGGAAACACGTGCCGTCATCATTACTTTGCACAAAAAGGGCTTCACAGGCAAGGATATTGCTGCCAGTAAGATTGCACCTAAATCAACCATTTATCGGATCATCAAGAACTTCAAGGAGAGCGGTTCAATTGTTGTGAAGAAGGCTTCAGGGCGCCCAAGAATGTCCAGCAAGCGCCATGACCGTCTCCTAAAGTTGATTCAGCTGCGGGATAGGGGAAGCACCAGCACAGAGCTTGCTCAGGAATGGCAGCAGGCAGGTGTGAGTGCATCTGCACGCACAGTGAGGCGAAGACTGTTGGAGGATGGCCTGGTGTCAAGAAGGGCAGCAAAGAAGCCACTCTCTCCAGGAAAAACATTAGGGACAGACTGATATTCTGCAAAAGGTACAAGGATTGGACTGCTGAGGACTGGGGTAAAGTCATTTTCTCTGATGAATCCCCTTTCCGATTGTTTGGGGCATCCGGAAAAAAGCTTGTCCGGAGAAGACAAGGTGAGCGCTACCATCAGTCCTGTGTCATGCCAACAGTAAAGCATCCTTAGACCATTCATGTGTGGGGTTGCTTCTCAGCCAAGGGAGTGGGCTCACTCACAATTTTGCCTAAGAACACAGCCATGAATAAAGAATGGTACCAACACATCCTCCGAGAGCAACTTCTCCCAACCATCCAGGAACAGTTTGGTGATGAACAATGTCTTTTCCAGCATGATGGAGCACCTTGCCATAAGGCAAAAGTGATAACTAAGTGGCTCGGTGAACAAAACATCAATATTTTGGGTCCATGGCCAGGAAACTCCCCAGACCTTAATCCCATTGAGAACTTGTGGTCAATCCTCAAGAGGCGGTTGGACAAACAAAACCCCACAAATTCTGACAAACTCCAAGCATTGATTATGCAAGAATGGGCTGCCATCAGTCAGGATGTGGCCCAGAAGTTAATTGACAGCATGCCAGGGCGGATTGCAGAGGTCTTGAAAAAGAAGGGTCAACACTGCAATATTGACTCTTTGCATCAACTTCATGTAATTGTCAATAAAAGCCTTTGACACTTATGAAATGCTTGTAATTATACTTCGTATTCCATAGTAACATCTGACAAAAAAATCTAAAGACACTGAAGTAGCAAACTTCGTGGAAATTAATATTTGTGTCATTCTCAGAACTTTGGCCACGACTGTACACAGCACTACACAGCAGTACAGAGCCTTACACAGCACTACACAGCACTACACAGCACCACTGTCATTCTTATTCCATTCACCCAGTTCAATGTAACATCGATAGGTTTAGGCTACTACATGAT
>NW_021822230.1:0-33731 GCF_901001165.1 Salmo trutta
CTCTCTCTCCCTGTCCTCTCCCTCTCTGTCTCCCTGTCTCTCTCTCTCTCTCTCCCCTCCTCTCCCTCTCTGTCTCTCTTCTCTCTCTGTCTCCCTGTCTCTCTCTCTCTCTGTCTCCCTGTCCTCTCCCTCTCTGTCTCCCTGTCTCTCCTCTCTCTCTCTCTCTCTCTGTCTCCCTGTCCTCTCTCTCTCTCTCTCTCTCTCTCTCTCCTCTCCCTCTCTGTCTCTCTGTCTCTCCTCTCTCTCTCTGTCTCTCTGTCTCTCTCTGTCTGTCTCTCTGTCTCTCTCTGTCTCTCTCTGTCTCTCTCTCTCTGTCTCTCTCTCTCTCTCTCTCTCTCTCTCTCTCTCTCTCCGGGAGAATCGAACCTGTCTGACAAACAGAAACAGACTGCCCTCGATGACACCACTCGTTTGTATACCTCCCCCTCAGATTGCTTATCGAACAGAGGGTGTCAGGCGGGAAAGGTGGAAGTGGGTCCGGAAGGAGGTGGTGGTTGGGACAGGGGGGATTCACGGCAAACATAATGTTACGGGACAGCTCTAATTCTTTCATCATTTAAGTTGTCCTGTAATTAATCTCGCTGTACGTTTAATTAAAAATAAATTTAAGAGTGTAATTGAAAGTAATGCTTGCTCCTAGTGAGTGTCCCAGAGAAAGATGCAAGCCGTAATGCACAGTGGCAGGAGGGATACATCAAGTTGCTTAATCCGAAGTTGACCTTGGCCACTTGCTGAAAAAAGACGTTAACCAGGACTTTTTACCTTCTAAATGACATGGGAGGGACGAAGGAAGAAGCGGGTACAAAGCCAGACAGGAAAGTACATAGTGGAGATACTATCTTTGTCTCAGTACATAGTGGAGATATTATCTTTGTCTCAGTACATAGTGGAGATATTATCTTTGTCTCAGTACATAGTGGAGATATTATCTTTGTCTCAGTACATAGTGGAGATACTATCTTTGTCTCAGTACATAGTGGAGATATTATCTTTGTCTCAGGACATAGTGGAGATATTATCTTTGTCTCAGTACATAGTGGAGATATATCTTTGTCTCAGTACATAGTGGAGATATTATCTTTGTCTCAGTACAAAATGGAGATATTATCTTTGTCTCAGTACATAGTGATGGAAATATCTTTCTTTCAGTACATAGTGGTGGAAACATCTTTCTCTCAGTACATAGTGGTGGAAACATCTTTCTCTCAGTACATAATGGAGATATTATCTTTCTCTCAGTACATAATGGAGATAATATCTTTCTCTCAGTACATAATGGAGATAATATCTTTATCTCAGTACATAATGGAGATAATATCTTTATCTCAGTACATAATGGAGATAATATCTTTATCTCAGTACATAATGGAGATAATATCTTTATCTCCGTACATAATGGAGATAATCTCTTTATCTCAGTACATAATGGAGATAATATCTTTCTCTCAGTACATAATGGAGATAATATCTTTCTCTCAGTAAACAGTGGAAGTAATATATTTCTCTCAATACCATAGTGATGGTAATATCTTTTCCTCTTTCATCACTATGCCATTGCAGGCATGCTCGTTAGAGTGACTGCTTAAGTATCAATCTACAGTACAGTCATTAGAAACATACTAAGGTTCTTCTCCTGTGGATATGGTATTTATAACTATTTTATTTATTTTCATGGTGAGTTGTTGTTAGAATAAATAGGGCTTCAAACCTTGGTGTAGCTAGAACAGCTTTCAGCGACTTCACAACCTTGGTGTAGCTAGAACAGCTTTCAGTGACTTCACAACCTTGGTGTAGCTAGAACAGCTTTCAGCGACTTCACAACCTTGGTGTAGCTAGAACAGCTTTCAGTGACTTCACAACCTGGTGTAGCTAGAACAGCTTTCAGCGACTTCACAACCTTGGTGTAGCTAGAACAGCTTTCAGCGACTTCACAACCCTTGGTGTAGCTAGAACAGCTTTCAGTGACTTCACAACCTTGGTGTAGCTAGAACAGCTTTCAGCGACTTCACAACCTTGGTGTAGCTAGAACAGCTTTCAGTGACTTCACAACCTTGGAGTACCTAGAACAGCTTTCAGTGGACTTCACAACCTTGGAGTCCCTAGAACAGCTTTCAGCGACTTCACAACCTTGGTGTATCTACAACAGCTTCAGCAACTTCACAACCTTGGTGTAGCTAGAACAGCTTTCAGTAACTTCACAACCTTGGTGTAGCTAGAACACTGTCAAGTTGCAGATTTGGAAGATTTGAGAGTGCTTAAATGTGTGTTTTCTAATCAGCCCTGTTCCAACAGCACATGGCCAAAGGGGACAACAGGCTGTGTTTCCTAACCACGGCTGAGGCAATGGTCCACAACAATGTCCTGTAAGTTCTCATTCTGTCAAAATGTTTCATTTTTCCTCCCCTCCCCCCCAAAATAATGAAAACTAAACAAACAAACTGTGCACAGTCAGCTCAATTGCTAATGGCGAGTCATGGGTGATTTCGGCAGGCAGCCATTTCAAACTAAACAACAACAGCGACATATGTGTGCAAGGAAGGGGAAACAAAGCAATTTCAGAAGTCATTTGAACCCAGCCTGCTATGGTCCAGTGGTTGTGTTTCATGTTTGTTGTTGTTCGTGGAAAAAAGAGTGAGGGAAACAGAGAGAAAGAAAGAGGAAGGAAGGAAGGCAAAGGGAACATAAGGAGTAGTTTCTTGTGCATGGTTGATCTGAGGCACCATTTGGCAAGCTGTGGCGGTGTGTCCTGTGACAGATGGCTGCCCCGGTACATATTACACCAACAACGTTACTGGCCTCAAGATCCTCCAGGAACACTACCCCGGCTAGTTCGGGCCAGTATAGATAACAAAGTTTAGCTAAGCCTTATGGCTATCATTATATTCTGAGTAAACTGGAAGAAAGTATCAAGGTGGATTAACATCCATTTGCAGAAAGTTAAATGACACAGTCCAGTTAACAATGTGCTATTTCACCAATGTATCATGGTTTCAACAGTGCATTCATGAACTACACAGGTATTGGACATTTCTGCTCAGTAAAGTTTCTTAACCCAGGACGATTAGCTGTCAAATCAAATCAAAGTGCATTTGTCACGTGCGCCGAATACAACAGGTGTAGACCTTACAGTGAAATGCTTACTTATAAGCCCTAACCAACAGGGCTATTTTTAAGTAAAAACAGGTATTAGGTAAAAATTCGATAAGTCATGAAATTAAAAAAAAACATTAAAATGACAGTGAAAATAACAGTAGTGAGACTATATACAGGTGGTACATTCTATGACTGGGGTGGCTGGGGTCATTCTAGAGGACATTCTATGACTGGGGTGGCTGGGGTCATTCTAGAGGACATTCTATGACTGGGGTGGCTGGGGTCATTCTAGAGGACATTCTATGACTGGGGTGGCTGGGGTCATTCTAGAGGACATTCTATGACTGGGGTGGCTGGGGCCTTTGACACTTTTTAGGGCCTTCCTCTGACACCGCCTGGTGTAGAGGTCCTGGATGACAGGCAGCTTAGCCCCAGTGATGTACTGGGCTGTACGCACTACCCTCTGTAGTGCCTTGCGGTTGGAGTACCAGACAGTGATACAACCAGTCAAGATGCTCTCGATGTTGCAGTTGTAGAACATTTTGAGGATCTGAGGACCCATGCCAAATCTTTTCAGTCTCCTGAGGGGGAATAGGTTTTGTTCTGCCCTCTTCATGACTGCCTTGGTGTGTTTGGACCATGTTAGTTTGTTGGTGATGTGAACACCAAGGAACTTGAAGCTCTCAACCTGCTCCACTACATGAGAACGGGGGGGGGGTGGGGGGGGGTGCTCAGTCCTCCTTTTCCTGTAGTCCACAATCATCTCCTTTGTCTTGATTACGTTGAGGGATATGTTGTTATTCTGGCACCACCCGGCCAGGTCTCTCATGGCGTCAGCTACTGGGGATCCTAATAAAATGTAAATTCACATTGACGATGCAGGAGGCATTCACAGCCAGGGGCACTCATCTCTATGGATGATCATTTAAAGTGGAACTGACACCGTTTCAGCAAAATGAAATCTTGTAAAAATCGGTTCATTTACTGTACACCCCCGGGAAGAGTATGACGCGAGCACTTAGATATGGTCATTTTCAAAATGTCTGACTTTCATGGCATATTTGGGAATGACATAGAGTAAGGCATTTGTGAAAAGTCTATAGCAATATAGAGTGGGAAAGTGTCTATGCATTTGGACAATTAATAAACACAAAATAAAAATGTGTCAGTCTTGTCCAGGACCGGACTCTACACAGACCAGTGCGACATAGCCAATCAGAGTTTCAGTAGGCCTATATGCAAATGAGCCATTTGCCACACAGGCCTACCATCATTCACTTTGAACTGGACTGTGTGTTTTCAGGCAGTAGTACAGTAACAGCGCATCTTTAGATCATTAGAACGCATTTGCCAAAGCCACAAAATACACCTGAATGGATTTCTATAAATATGTACATAAATACCACAGGAGTCGTCTTACATTTGGGAACTTTGCAGTCCTATTGATTAAACAACCGTGAACAGGTAGGCTATCTCTCCATCCCCAAGATCAACAACTAATGCTAGCCAGAGCGAGATAAGCTGAAATCTAATGAGGCAAGAGTAGATAAACCTTCTAAAAATGTTCAGCTTGTAGTTGGCCGTCAAATTGCACTGATAAACGATGGGGAATAGTTGCCTGCTCTCCTGCATGCCTGTCCCAACCCATGATTTGACAACTGAATGGGAACCGCCTGCCTGCACATTATCAACGCCAAATACATTTGATTGACAACTAAGAGATATGCATTTTAACTGTGGATAACAGTCGTTCACACTCAGCTTAGCTAGCTAGCTAGCAAGCAAAGTGATACACATTTCTTGCAAGCTAACCAAATGACACCCGTAACTCTTGCTGTAGCCACCAAAAAATGATACGTTATTGGACCAACTTGTCCAATGGCATGACATCCAGCAGCTAGATAGATAGCTCGATTTTTTTAAATTATTTTATTTCACCTTTATTTAACCAGGTAGGCCAGTTGAGAACAAGTTCTCATTTACAACCGCGACCTGGACAAGATAAAGCAAAGCAGTGCGACAAAAACAACAACACAGAGTTACACATGGGATTAAGAAACGTACAGTCAATAATACAATAGAAAAATATGTATACACTGTGTGCAAATAAAGTAAGGAGGTAAGGCAATAAATAGGCCATAGTGGTGAAGTAATTACAAATTAGCAAGTAACACTAGAGTGATAGATGTGCAGATGAGGATGTGCAAGTAGAAATACTGGTGTGCAAAAGAGCAGAAAAACAAAAACAAATTGTGATGAGGTAGATAGTTGGTTGGGTATTTACAGATGGGCTGTGAACAAGCTGCAGCGATCAGTAAGCTGCTCTGACAGCTGATACTTAAAGTTGGTGAGGGTGATATAAGTCTCCAGCTTCAGTGATTTTTGCAATTCGTTCCAGTCATTGGCAGCAGAGAACTGGAAGGAAAGGCAGCCAAACGAGGTGTTGGCTTTGGGGATGACCAGTGAAATATACCTGCTGGAGTGCGTGCTACGGGTGGGTGTTGCTATGGTGACCAGTGAGCTGAGAGAAGGCGGAGCTTTACCTAGCAAAGACTTAATTTTCTCTTTCTTTCTTTCTTTCTTTTCTTTCCCTCTCTCGAAGGACCTGAGCCCTAGGACCATGCCTCAGGACTACCTGGCATGATGACTCTTGTTGTCCCCAGTCCACCTGGCCGTGCTGCTGCTCCAGTTTCAACTGTTCTGCCTGCGGCTATGGAACCCTGACCTGTTCACTGTGATTACTATTATTTGACCATGCTGGTCATTTATGAACATTTGAACATCTTGGCCATGTTCTGTTATAATCTCCACACGGCACAGCCAG
Source organism: Salmo trutta (assembly GCF_901001165.1). Classification (NCBI taxonomy): domain Eukaryota; kingdom Metazoa; phylum Chordata; class Actinopteri; order Salmoniformes; family Salmonidae; genus Salmo; species Salmo trutta. Next base: position 5,918 of record NW_021822230.1, read on the forward strand.
AAGAGGACTGGCATAGCCTGGTTCCTCTCTAGGTTTCTTACTAGGTTTTGGCCTTTTTGGGAGTTTTTCCTAGCCACCGTGCTTCTACATCTGCATTGCTTGCTGTTTGGGGTTTTAGGTTGGGTTTCTGTACAGCACTTTGATATATCAGCTGATGTAAGAAGGGCTATATAAATAAATGTGATTTGATTTGATAGATGAATATGAAGCGAGGACCAGCCAACGAGAGCATACAGGTCGCAGTGGTGGGGAGTATATGGGGCTTTGGTGACAAAACGGATGGCACTGTGATAGACTGCATCCAATTTGCTGAGGAGTGTTGGAGGCTATTTTGTAGGTGACATCGCCAAAGTCAAGGATCGGTAGGATAGTCAGTTTTATGAGGGTATGTTTGGCAGCATGAGTGAAGGAGGCTTTGTTGTGAAGCCGATTCTAGATTTAATTTTGGATTGGAGATGCTTAATATGAGTCTGGAAGGAGAGCTTACAGTATAGCCAGACACCTAGGTATTTGTAGTTGTCCACATATTCTAAGTCAGAACCGTCCAGAGTAGTGATGCTAGTCGGGTGGGTGTGTGCGGGCAGCGATCGGTTGAAGGGCATGCATTTTGTTTTACTAGGATTTAAGAGCAGTTGGAGGCCACGGAAGGAGTGTTGTATGGCATTGAAGCTCGTTTGGAGGTTTGTTAATATAGTGTCCAAAGTAGGACTAGATGTATACAGAATGGTGTCATCTGCGTAGAGGTGGATCAAAGAGTCACCCGCAGCAAGAGTGATATCATTGATATATACAGAGAAAAGAGTCGGCCCAAGAATTGAACCCTGTGGCACCCCCATAGAGACTGCCAGAGGTCCGGACAACAGGCCCTCCGATTTGACACACTGAACTCTATCTGAGAAGTAATTAGTGAACCAGGCGAGGCAGTCATTAGAGAAACCATGGCTGTTGAGTCTGCCAATAAGAATGCGGTGATTGACAGAGTCGAAAGCCAAGGCCAGGTCAATGAAGACGGCTGCACAGTACTGTCTTTTATCGATGGCGGTTATGATATCGTTTAGGACCTTGAGCGTGGCTGAGGTGCACCCGTGAACAGCTCGGAAACCGGATTGCATAGTGGAGAAGGTACGGTGGGATTTGAAATGGTCAGTGATCTGTTTTTCACTTGGCTTTCGAAGACTTTAGAAGGCAGGGCAGGATGGATATAGGTCTGTAACAGTTTGGGTCTAGAGTGTCTCCCCCTTTGAAGAGGGGGATGGCCGCTTTCCAATCTTTAGAAATCTCAGACGATACGAAGGAAAGGTTGAACAGACTAGTAATAGGGGTTTGCAACAATGGTGGCGGATAATTTTAGGAAGGGAGGGTCCAGTTTGTCTAGCCCAGCTGATTTGTAGGGATCCAGATTTTGCAGCTCTATCAGAACATCAGCTGTCTGGATCTGGGTGAAGGAGAAGCGGGGGAGAGGGGGGAGGGCTTGGGCCAGCTAACTTTAGGCACCGTGTTTTTAGCTCGCTAAATACAGTACCAGTCAAAGTTTGGACACACCTACTCATTCCCGGATTTGTCTTTATTTTTACTGTTTTCTACATTGTAGAATAACAGTGAAGACATCAACTCTATGAAATAACACAAACTGTATCGATTAATGTATTAAACAAAAAAAGTGTTAAACAAATCAAAATATATTTTATATTTGAGATTCTTCAAAGCAGGCACACTTGCCTTGATGACAGCTTTGCACACCCTTGGCATTCTCTCAACCAACTTCATGAGGTAGTCACCTGAATACATTTATATTAACAGGTGTGCATTGCTAAAAGTTATATAGTGGAATTTCTGTTTGAGCCTATATACAGTAGAAAGCCCTATTTGGTGAACGACCAAGTCCATATTATGGCATGAACAGCTCAAATAAGCAAAGAGGAACAACAGTCCATCATTACTTTAAGTAATGAAGGTCAGTCAATCCATAATCTTTGAAAGTTTCTTCAATTGCAGTCTCAAAAACCATCAAGTGCTATGATGAAACTGGCTCTCATGAGGACCGCCACAGGGAAGGAAAGGAAGAGGAAGGAAGACCCAGAGTTACCTCTGCTGCAGAGGATAAGTTCACTAGAGTTACTAGCCTCAGAAATTGCAGCCCAAATAAATGCTTCACGGAGTTCAAGTAACAGACACATCTCAACATCAGCTGTTCAGAGGAGACTGCGTGAATCAGGCCTTCATGGTCGATTTTCTGCAAAGAAACAACTACTAAAGGACACAAACATTAAGAAGAGACTTGCTTGTGCCAAGAAACACGAGTAATAGACATTAGACCGGTGGAAATCTGTCCTTTGGTCTGACGTGTCTAAATATGAGATTTTTGCTTCCAACCGCTGTGTCTTTGTGAGACGTAGAGTAGGTGAACGGATGATCTTCGCATGTGTGGTTCCCACCGTGAAGCATGGAGGAGGTGGTGTGATGGTGTGGGGGTGCTTTGCTGGTGACACTGTCAGTGATTTATTTAGAATTCAAGGCACACTTAACCAGCATGGCTACCACAGCATTCTGCAGCGATACACCATCCCATCTTGTTTGCACTTAGGGGGACTATAATTTGTTTTTCAACAGGACAATGACCCAACACAACTCCAGGCTGTGAAAGGGCAATTTGACCAAGAAGGAGAGTGATGGAGTGCTGCATCAGATGACCTGGCCTCCACAATCCCCCAACCTCAACCCAATTGAGATGGTTTGGAATGAGTTGTGCTCAGCATATGTGGGGAACTCCTTTAAGACTGTTTCAAAAGCATTCCAGGTGAAGCTGGTTGACAGAATGCCAAGAGTGTGCAATCGGTGGCCACTTTGAAGAATCTAAAATATTAAATATGTTTTGACTTGTTTAACAGTTTTTATGTTTACTACATGATTCCATATGTGTTATTTGATAGTTTTGATGTCTTCACTATAATTCTACAATATAGAAAATAGTAACACATTAAGAAAAACGCTTGAATGAGTAGATGTGTCCAAACCTTTGACTGGTACTGTAAATCGCTACATAAATAGATGTGCTAACCTATTAGACACGTAATGACTGACTTGTGATCATTGCCCTTGCTAGTTTGATTGTATTGAAATTTCCAGCCTTAGTTACAGTCATCCAGGATATTGAGTCATTGAAACTGAAACAGTGTATCCAGCAGACCATGTACCAATCCAGCTGTAATTTTCATGATGGCAATATTTTTTGGACTACCAAGAAATGTATTGGTGAATTATATGAATCGTGCATTGAACTGCATCCATCTATTCTGCAAACAATCACTTACTCTACATTACGCAATTTTGAGTCAAATAGAACCTATTTTTAGGTTTATTTTTAGGTTTATTTTTTTTTTCTTATAAATTTAGTTTTGTAACTTGAACTGGGAATTTTATAGTTTTGACTGATATTCTGATTCTCTGTTTGTTTCATATCTGCAAAGTAGTAAAAATGATATCAGTTCTACTTTAAACTATTGACTTACCCAGACTGGAGAATATCACACTATGCTGTTGATTATTCACAATATACACCAGAATACGTCATAGTCATATAATACAACAAAGGATCTTCATGAGAAAATGAATATCTGATGTTGGAGAAGAAAAAAAATCTATGATATGTTAATTGACATGGCTCCCACGATTGGTGGAGCACCAACCTCAGCACAATATCAAGATCTGGCATTTATTCTACACGGGACATGCTGGCCAGCCAGAGAACTAAAATCTGTTCACCTCAGCGTCAATGGCTCACATTCCTCCTCCAGAAGACAAAACAATTATGATTATCTCAGAACAGGGCATCATGCAGGGGGGAATACGATGATAAACAATTACCTTGTATTGTTGTCATATGCCAATGCCCATGACCTGCTTATTGAACACAAACAGTACCCGGAGGGATGCGGCAAAGCTAATTGCTAAACTAATGATTTTGCTTATTTTTTTGTCAGCCTTGGTCTCTCCTCAACCTTTAGACGTCTCAATCTCCTGTTTGCTTAGCCATTGAAATGGATTTCTGACACTTTGGCTGTTGACACTGGCTGGGGAGAAGGAGGGTACTATAGCTAGGTCTATCTGTTTTAGTTAGTCTCTCTCTCTCCTTCTCTGGTGGAAGTCTCTCTCTTCTCCTCTGGTGGAAGTCTCTCTCTTGCTCTCTGGTGGAAGTTGAGGCCCATCTCTCTCTTATTCTCTCTATTCCTTTTCTCTCTCTGACATGTGAGACAGCCTATAGGGAGGAGGTCAGAGACCTGGCAGTGTGGTGCCAGGACAACAACCTCTACCTCAATGTGAACAAGACAAGGAGCTGAGCGTGGACTATAGGAAAAGGAGAGCCGAAAGGCCCCCATTAACATCGATGGGGCTAAAGTAGAGCAGGTTGAGAGTTTCAAATTCCTTGGTGTCCACATTACCAACAAACTATCATGGTCCAAACACACAGAGGACAGTTGTGAAGAGGGCACGACAACACCTTTTCCCCCTCAGGAGACTTAAAAGATTTGGCATTGGTCCCCAGATCCTCAAAAAGTTCTACAGCTGCACCATCGAGAGCATCCTGACCGGTTGCATCACCGCCCTGGTGCGTATGGCCCAGTACATCACTGGGGCCAAGCTTCCTGACATCTAGGACCTATATACTAGGCGGGTGTCAAAGGAAGGCCCAAAAAATTGTCAAAGACTCCAGTCACCCAAGTCATAGACTGTTCTCTCTGCTACCGTACGGCAAGCGGTATCCGAGCGCCAAGTCTAGGACCAAAGGCCTTTTAACAGCTTCCACCCCCAAGCCATAAGACTTGCTGAACAATTAATCAAATGGCCACCAGACTATTTATATTGTCCCCCTTCCCTTTGTTTTTCACTGCTGTTACTAGCTGTTTATTATCTGTGCATAGTCACTTTACAAGTTACCTAGACTAACCTGTACCCCGGCACATTGACTTGATACTGCTACCCCCTGTATATACCCTCGTTATTTTTATGTCATTTTTTTATGTTCGTTTTATTTCTTCAACTATTTTTCACTTTAGTTTATTTAGTAAATATTTCTAAACTCTTTTTCTTGAACTACATTGTTGGTTAAGGGCTTGTAATTAAGCATTTCATTTTAAGGTCTACACCTGTTGTATTCGGCGCATGTGACAAATAAAATGTGATTTCATTTGATGTACTGGGGTACTGTAGTAGTTAGGCCTCTCTGTGTTAGTTAGTATTTCTTGTTCTAGGTTCATTTTAAGTTGGATATAGGGTCTCTTCATTACCTCGTTCGCCTAGATAGAGAACGTTTTTAGAGTCTTATTTACAGTTATGTTGTGTAATTAAGATGGTGGACGGGTCGAGTTTAATTAACCCACCGGCCAATGAATGTAAATGCCAAACGTCCGCCAGCACAACAGCGTAAAGCTTTTACTAGGCTGAGACCTTTTCCCCCAAGTGGGACATAAACTATTGGCTCTGTGCTCGTCTGGTGATTTTAGAACAGGCTCTGTGTGGAGGGTGGCAGGGCATGAAGAAAGGAAGTCAACTCAAGCTGTGTTGCCAACCTGAGGATAGGAAATCTATTTAAAGTCATACTTCATAGCTTCCATATATAGTCACCAGTGTAGCTCCTTAGCATTGTTAGTTATTGTTGTGGAGGACTAAAGGGGAAGGTAACTGCAACAATAAAATCACAGAAGAAGAGGGACAGGTGCTCTAATTGGTGTAGATGGAACAAAATGTGTTTTCTGCATTTGTTTAGTTTCAGCCGTGCTCACATGTTTAAACTTGTCTTGCACAGAGAAAAGAAAAGTTACTTTATAAATCAGTCAAGCCTAACTGAAACATTAATATGACATATCTTGTGACAAAGTGACAGTCTCCTTTGCATGAATGGGCACTGCAAGGCTCTGTTTTCTGAGAAACGATTTTGTTCAACCCTAAGGACCCGTTGCTCTGCTAAAGCTTTTAAACCAAATATCAAATATATTAGAAACACCCTATTCATTACGACATTTTCTCTTCAAGAATTAAATTCATTTATATGAAGCTTTCCACAAACTCAGGGCTGCATATTGGCAGTGTGCCTACCTCGCCGCAGCCCATACAGTAAGAAAAAGCAATAAAAGGGGAAATACATTAAAATTGAGTGCATGCTGCAATTTTCTTTCTTCTTTCTTTTCATAACATTCTGAGAAGACTGCTGCGTCTGATTGGTTGTCCCCATGAAACATATATTTATACAAATCCAGGGAAATCTGGGTATAATGCGAAAAGCATGGCCGATTATAATGCTACCTTATGGAAAATGCCTAAGGACTTGTACTAATCCTAGCTGATGAGTGCTTTGCGGCATTCACAGTTATACTTAGATCCCTTATGCTGTTGTGTTAAGTGCTATGTGGGTTAATATGAGTGACCACTGTTGCAAGGCTAGCCTGCTGTCCCAAATACCTTGCATTACAAAGATCCCTATGCATTAATCTGCAGTCAATGTGTGACTATGTACAGTACACAGTTTTATAGTGGTTGTTCGTCTATGGTGATCTAGAGCACTCACATAACATGTAATAGTAAACTCAGCAAAAAAGAAACGTCCTCTCACTGTCAACTACGTTTATTTTCAGAAAACTTAACATGTGTAAATACTTGTATGAACAAAACAAGATTCAACAACTGAGACATAAACTGAACAAGTTCCACAGACATGTGACTAACAGAAATGGAATAATGTGTCCCTGAACAAAGGGGGGGGGCTCTCAAGATAAAAGTAACAGTCAGTATCTGATGTGACCACCAGCTGCATTAAGTACTACAGAGCATCTCCTCCTCATGGACTGGATTGTACCGACCCTGTACAGGTGTTGTTACACGTGGTCTGCCACTGCGAGGACGATCAGCTGTCCGTCCTGTCTCCCTGTAGCACTGTCTTAGGTGTCTCACAGTACGGACATTGCAATTATTGCTTTGGCCACATCTGCAGTCCTCATGCCTCCTTGCAGCATGCCTAAGGCACGTTCACGCAGATGAGCAGGGACCCTGGGCATCTTATTTGGTTGTTTTTCAGAGTCAGTAGGAAGGCCTCTTTAGTGTCCTAAGTTTTCATAACTGTGAGCTTAATTGCCTACCATCTGTAAGCTGTTAGTGTCTTTACAATCGTTCCACAGGTGCATGTTCATTAATTGTTTATGGTTCATTGAACAAGCACGGGAAACAGTGTTTAACCCCTTTACAATGAAATCTGTGAAGTTATTTGGATTTTTTTACGAACTATCTGTCCTGAAAAAGGGACGTTCTTTTTTTGCTGAATCACTACATCCTCATCATGTTTCATAGTAAACTAGATAATGGTCATAGAGTTCCAAACACACAAACACACATGCCCTTGCCCCAAACACACACACACTAAACATACACACAAACAGTCCCCACAACTCCACTCCACAGTGGGGTGTGAGAGGTCGTGACAGATTGTGGAGGATTGAAGGCTTCTGCTGGTCCCTATCACACACGCTTCACACACCTCTGTCCTCCTGGGTAGGAGCTCAGCCCCGCTACTGCCCACTTCCAGCAGGGAAGAACCATAGTCACATGATCTAGCATCGACATGGAGGGCAAACCCTGATGTGTGATTGCTGCTTGAATAACACGCTGGACGAGAGGCACAAAGAAAAGAGACATTGGCAGATCCACAATTCATAGAGAAAATAGATATATTTTCTAAGATCATTATTTGTTTTTATGGTATTTGACTAAAGGCCAGGTACTAATAGTCACAATTTAAATATTTCCTTACCACTGATTGGTGTTTGTTGACTTGTTGCATCACAGAACCCTACCCACGTTTGTTTATCTACTCCACTTGTTTGTTTGTTTGTTTGTTTGTTTGTTTGGTTGTTTGGTTACCTGTTGTGATAATGCTATCTAATTGACTGTGACTTACTGCATGTCATACCCATATTGAAAATCCCTCCACACTGGATATGATTTAATTGAATATGATTTCTAATTAAACTCAGTATTCATGAAGTGCCCTGAAAAACAAACACTTGAAACCCTAAAAGTGAGGGTCAACATCAACCCGTACGATAGGGTCCATCAATTACAGGCTAGTTGTTGTCAGTTACATTCTACTCACTACATTTTCCATTTAAACCCATTACTGAAATTGGGTATTTTGAAACATTTTGGATATTGGAAAAAAAACAAAAAAACATTCCAAATGACTCTCGGTGGCTCTCGAAACGTTTTAACACTGTTTTCATAATGAATGTTTCTTTATTAATTTATATCGTCAATGTGTCGTTTAAGTGTTTTGGCACGTCCATTTACATGAATATGATTTGGGCTAGCTGTTTTACCTGCTCCGTGATTGTTCGGTGCTCTGTGTCATTTTTCTTACAGCACATTAGTGCGTTAATCACTGTGTAGGTAACATGTTATTTTATTTCAGGATAAAGTTTCATCACGCTGGTAGTTGTATGTGTCTATATGCTACTTCACAGTTTTTGTCTTACTCTGTTTTACACAACGGATTCTAAATCTCTCTCTTTCTATGATGAATATACTGGAAATATAGATTCTATTGATGTGATTAGAACATTATTTTAGATACTAACAAATGGGAAGGTTGATGTAAGTGTCTCTTGCTTATCAATACGTTCTATTTCGTTCTGAAGGTGAAAGAGGACTGGTGGTGCTCACCTAAGCTATTTTTAATAGGCAGTGTTTGCCTGTGTGTCTGTGTGACAGTTTCTTTTTCTCCAAGCTAAGATCCCCATGATACTCTCTCTCCGCTGCTATTTGACTAAGGCTTTGTCCATCAGACCTTTATTGGTTTAGATAGCAAACTGATGTGCTGGAAATGAATAAGAAACAGGTTCTGGAAAGGTCACAAGTCACATTTAAATATTAATATATTTTTTCTGTTTGCTTAAGTGATATTGCTTGATATTTCTGAATATTCATGGGTGAGCTGAGCTTACCTTTCTGACTAGTTATGACTAGAGAACATCCCAACCATCCAAACTCCCAGTGCAGTCAAAAACTAGATTTTCCTGTGTTTATCTATACGAACAAAACTATAAACAACATGTAAACTGTTGGTCCCATGTTTTCATGAGCTGATATGAAAGATACCAGAAATGCTCCATACGCAAAAAAAGCTATATTCTCTAAAATGAAATGAGCATTTTACCTTTGCCAAGATAATCCATCTACCTGACAGGTGTGGCATATCAAAAAGTTATTAACAGCCTGATCATTACACAGGTGCACCTGTGCTGGAGGACAATAAAAGGCCACTTTTAAAATGTGCTGTTTTATCACACAACACAATGCCAGATACGTCTCAATTTTCGAGGGAGCTGCATTTTGGCATGCTGACTGGCAGGAATGTCCACCAGAGCTTTTTTCCAGAGAATGAATGTTCCTTTCTCTACCATAAGCCCCCTCCAATGTCGTTTTAGAGAATTTGGCAGTTCTGCACTCTAACCAACGTCTGTGGGCAAATGCTCACCTTCGATGGCCACTGGCACGCTGAAGAAGGATGCTTTTTCACGGATGAATCCCGATTTCAACTGTACTGGGTTGATGGCAGGACAGTGTGTATGGCGTCATGTGGGCGAGCGGTTTTCTGATGTCAACATTGTGAACAACATTGTGAACAGAGTGGTGGGATTATGGTATGAGCAGGCATAAGCTACGGACAACGAACACAATTGCATTTTATTGACGGCCATTGGAATGCAAAAGAGATACCGTGACAAGATCCTGGAGGCCCATTGTCGTGCCAATCATCCTCCGCCATCACCTCATGTTTCAGCATGATAATGTACGGCTCCATGTCACAAGGATCTGTACACAATTTCTAGAAGCTGAAAATGTTCTTCCATTGCCTGCATAGTCACCAGACATAGTCACCCATTGAGCATGTTTGGGATGCTCTGGATTGACGTGTACAACAACTTGTTCCATATCCCACCAATATCCAGCAACTTCGAACAGAATAGGGGTGGGACAACCTTCCAAAGGCCACAACAGCCTGATCAACTCTATGTGAAGGAGATGTGTCATACTGCAAGAGGCAAATTGTGGTCACACCAGATAATGACTGGTGTACTGATCCACGCCCCTACCTTTTTTTTTAAAGGTATCTGTGACCTACAGATTCATATCTGTATTCCCAATCATGTGAAATCCATAGATTAGGACCTAATGTATTATTTCAATTGGCCTGATTTCCTTCTATGAACTGTAACTCAGAAAATCAATGAAAATGTTGTATGTTGCATTTACATTTTGTTCAGTGTATATATATCACTGAGATAGTTTAGTCATGGAAAATTAGATCCCTTCAGCAACCACCACCTATTTTGTCTGAAAAAAACCCTCTTGTTCCCCTATTGATAGCACACCATAAGTGAAGATATGGAGATGTGTTTAATTTGAAAGCGTCTCGGAGGTATCTCCTTTTATTTCATCATGGTCTGTCACGGTGGATAGAGAAGCAGCCTCCTCTTCACTCAGCCTCCACCAGTGTACTTTCACACAGCAATAATACAATTGATCTGTCTGCAGAGTAAATGCACACTTTATTCTCTCCTCCCTCAGTTGAATTAAACCATATGGCTCTTCTGCAGGATCAGGGCCTGTAGCTCTCAGCCTCTGTAAAGTGGTAAACCAAACCAAAGCAGCCCGGTAGCCTTAAAGCTTCTCTTCATAACTGAACTTGTAAAAAGCAAGTGTAAAAGGCTGTTACCTAGCTCAAGAACAGGAAGGTGATTCTTTGTATTATTGGTGCCAAGCAATAGGGAAATACGGAGGTGTGAAGTAAATAGATATCTCTACAACCTTGGGGTCTCTCTCTGTCTCTGCCTCACTCTCTATCTCTCTCTCTCTCTTTCTCTCTCGCTCTCTCTCACTCGCTCTCTCTCTCAGTGCATGCTGGGAGATATTTTTTATTTTCTATGGTGGAGGGTAACGTCTGTTAGTTTAGCGGTACCCAGAAGAGGACAGAGTTTTTTAGTTTAATGGAATTTGAACAGTGTGGTGTGCGCGATGGCTTACCGGCCTAGCACGGTAAGCCTGCCTCTGGAAACAAAAACAACTTAATAGGGGATAGACGTTCCGCTAGCGGAACGCCTCAACCAATATCCAATGGTATAGAGTGGTAGCGAATTACAAATGCCTGGAAAATGCAAAAACTTCAATTTTTCAAACATATTACTATTTTACACCATTTTAAAGACAAGACTCTCCTTTATCTAACCACATTGTCCGATTTCAAAAAGGCTTTACAACGAAAGCAAAACATTAGTTTATGTCAGGAAAGTACCCAGCCAGAAATAATCACACACCCATTTTTCAAGCTAGCATATATGTCACAAAAACCAAAACCACAGCTAAATGCAGCACTAACCTTTGATGATCTTCATCAGATGACACTCCTAGGACATTATGTTATACAATACATGCATGTTTTGTTCAATCAAGTTCATATTTATATCAAAAAACAGCTTTTTACATTAGCATGTTTTGTTCAGAACTAGCATACCCACCAAAAACTTCCGGTGAATTTACGAAATTACTCACGATAAACGTTGAAAAAAACATAAAAATTATTTTAAGAATTAGAGATACAGAACTCTTCTCAGGTTTTGGCCTGCCATATGAGTTCTGTTATACTCACAGAACCATTCAAACAGTTTTAGAAACTTTAGGGTGTTTTCTATCCAGATCTACTAATTATATGCTATTCTAGTTTCTGGGCAGGAGTAATAACCAGATTAAATTGGGTACGTTTTTTATCCGGCCGTGAAATACTGCCCCCTATCCCAAACAGGTTAACCTAGTGGATGTTAGGAGAGCTAGACATCCCAACACAAGATAGTGTACATGGTTGAAGGTCTTTGGGGCTAGGGTGAGTGCAGCCCGACTCGATCGGTTGTACATGGCCAGGATGCAGAGCAATAGGCTGTTGGGCGCTATCATTCTCCTGGTGGGATTTTCAGATCACCACATAACCATGGCTCGGGTGTCTATTTCACCAGGGCCTCGGCACGCATCCTATTGGAAGTTTAATGTAACGCTCTGTATACCGTCAACAGTATACAGCTCTCTCATCCTCAGAGGCTAGGAGAGTTTGGGGGAATAGAGCGTAGTATCAGTGAAGTGGAGATAGGCTGGTGAGGCAAGGCAATGTAAGCCTCAGGCACTTTAGCTGAATACGTAGGGACCTGGGCTGTTTCCAGGTTTAAGCAAAGGGAGCATTGTTATGGGTATGCATTGTTTACGGCTGTCGGATGGGTGGGTGACCTCTGTGGTGGGGGAGATGCGGGAGCGGACTGGGAGTTTTATACTGAGTTGTGTAGGGCAGAACTGTGTGATCCTATGTGTCCTCAGATTTTGTTTGCAGAACTCCCTAAGCTCTCTGGCACAGAGGGATGAAATGGACATTCCCCCTGTTGTCCCATGAACTGACAGAGGCCGTAACCCAGATGTTCCCCAGCCGTGCACCGGGGGTTGATGGACTCACAGTGGAGTTTTATAAAATATTCTGGGGAATAATTGGACTGGACTTCTTTTGCATGTTGCATGAGTGTGTCGGGGTAGGAGAGTTGCCGATGAGCTGCCATCGGCTGCTTTGACTCTCCTCCCTAAAAAAGGGGACTTGTGTGAACTTAAGAACTGGAGGTCTGTGGCATTGCTCTGTGCGGACTACAAGACATTGAAATGGTCCTCGTTAATAGACGGAAGTCCTGTCTGGAATCTATAGTACACAAGGACCAGACCTGTTGTGTACTGGGACACTCAATCCTGGACAACTTGATCTTAATCAGGGACATGTTGGACTTGGCGAGAGTTTCTAATGTCAACTTTGGACTGGTCTCTCTAGACGAAGAGAAGGCTTTTGATAGAGTTGACCATGAGTATCCATTTTATTTGATGTCTGTGTTTGGGTTTGGGGAAAGGCTTTTTGGCTTGTGTAAAGATGTGGCTTGCTGTGGCGTCATGTATGGTCAAGGTGGGAGGGGGGCTCAGTAGGCCAGTCTGGGTGAGACGGGGCATTAGACAATGATGCCCTCTATCGGGTCAGTTAAATACACTAGCCATCAAGCCTTTTTTGGGCCACCTACGCAGGAGACTGCAGGGAGTGTGCTGGACAGGCATGGGTGTGTTGACAGGTTTAGCATCATTCACAGATTATGTTTCTGTGAATGATGGCGCCAGAGGGGAAGGCTGCCGTCTTATCGGCTCTTAACCAACCATGTATTTTGTTAGTTTTATTGCGTTGTTCGTAATTTTGTACATAATGTTGCTGCTACCGTCTCTTATGACCAAAAAGAGCTTCTGGACATCAGAACTGGATGAAGAGTTATTCTTCCACCATTCTGTATACATCTGGCCCTTCTTTGGTCACTGTGTTAACAAACCTCCAAACGAGCTTCAATGCCATACAACATCCTTCCGTGGCCTCCAACTGCTCTTAAATGCTAGTAAATGCTAGCATCACTACTCTGGACGGTTCTGACCTAGAATATGTGGACAACTACAAATACCTAGGTGTCTGGCTAGACTATAAACTCTCCTTCCAGACTCATTTTAAACATCTCCAATCCAAAATTAAATCTAGAATCGGCTTCCTATTTCGCAACAAGGCCTCCTTCACTCATGCTGCCAAACATACCCTCGTAAAAAAGACTATCCTACCGATCCTCGACTTCGGCGATGTCATTTAAAAAACAGCCTCCAACACTCTACTTAGACTTTGCCTAAGATCGAATCGTACTACACCGGCTACAACGCTCGTCGGATGTGGCAGGGCCTGCAAGCTATTACAGACTACAAAGGAAAGCACCGCCGAGAGCTGCCCAGTGACACGAGCCTACCAGACAAGCTAAATAACTTCTATGCTTGCTTCGAGGCAAGTAACATTGAAAAATGCATGAGAGCATTAGCTGTTGCGGATGACTGTGTGATCACGCTCTCTGCACCCGAAGTGAGTAACACCTTTAAACAGGTCAACATTCACAAGGCCGTAGGGCAAGATGGATTACCAGGACATGTACTCCGAGCATGCGCTGACCAACTGGCAAGTCTCTTAACTTCTTTGGGATTGGTGGCAGTATTTTCACGGCCGGATAAAAAATGTACCTGATTTAATCTGGTTACTACTCCTGCCCAGAAACTAGAATATGCATATAATTAGTATATTTGGATAGAAAACACTCTAAAGTTTATAACTGTTTGAATGGTGTCTGTGAGTATAACAGAACTCATATGGCAGGCCAAAACCTGAGAAGATTCCATACAGGAAGTGCCCTGTCTGACAATTTGTTGTCCTTCTGTTGCATCTCTATCAAAAATACAGCATCGGTGCTGTAATGTGACATTTTCTAAGGCTTCCATTGGCTCTCTAAAGCCGCCAGAAAGTGGAATGGGGTGTCTGCTGTCTCTGTGCGAAGAACAGCAGGATCATTTGTAAGTAGTCAGCCTGGGGACAGTGAAACTGGAGATGCGCGGTCACGAGACTACTCCATTTTTTTCTTTCAGCCTTTGAATGAATACACGTTGCCTGGTTGGAATATTATCGCTATTTTACGAGAAAAACAGCATAGAAATTGATTTTAAACAGCGTTTGACATGCTTCTAAGTACGGTAATGGAATATTTTGAATTTTTCTGTCGCGCGTCACCCTTCAGATAGTGACCTGAACGCACAAACAAAACGGAGCTATTTGAATATAACTATGGATTATTTGAAACCAAAACAACATTTGTTGTTGAAGTAGAACTCCTGGGAGTGCATTCTGACGAAGAAGAGCAAAGGTAATCCAATTTTTCTAATAGTAATTCTGAGTTAGGTTGTCCCAAACTTGGTGGGAGTCAAAATAGCTAGCCGTGATGGCCGAGCTATGTACTCAGAATATTGCAAAATGTGCTTTCGCCGAAAAGCTATTTTAAAATCTGACACCGCGATTGCATAAAGGAGTTCTGTATCTATAATTCTTAAAATAATTGTTATGTATTTTGTGAACGTTTATCATGAGTAATTTAGTAAATTAACCGGAAGTTTTCGGTGGGTATGCTAGTTCTAAACATCACATGCTAATGTAAAAAGCTGTTTTTTGATATAATATGAACTTGATTGAACAAAACATGCATGCATTGTATAACATAATGTCCTAGGAGTGTCATCTGATGAAGATCATCAAAGGTTAGTGCTGCATTTAGCTGTCTTTTGGGTTTATGTGACATATATGCTTGCTTGGAAAATGGCTGTGTGAATATTTGTGTCTATGTACTCTCCCAACATAATCTAATGTTTTGCTTTCGCTGTAATGCCTTTTTGAAATCGGACAATGTGGTTAGATTAACGAGAGTCTTGTCTTTAAAATGGTGTAAAATAGTTGATTGTTTGAGAAAACTGAATTGTGGTATTTAGTTGGTATTGTATTTCGCGCCGTGCGATGCCATTCGCTGTTGGCTAGGGGTTCCGCTAGCGGAACGTCTGTCCTCAACAGGTTTTAACTGACATTTTCAAACTCTCTTTGTCTGAGTCTGTAATACCAAAATGTTTCAAGCAGACCACCATTGTCCCTGTGCCCAAGAACACTAAGGTAACCTGCCTAAATGACTACCGACCCGTAACACTCACATCTGTAGCCATGAAATGCTTTGAAAGGCTGGTCATGGCTCACATCAACAGCATTATCCCAGAAACCCTAGACCCACTCCAATTTGCACACCGCACCAACAGATCCACAGATGATGCAATCTCTATTGTACTCCACTCTGCCCTTTCACACCTGAACAAAAGGAACACCTAGTATGTGTGAATGCTATTCATTGACTACAGCTCAGCGTTCAACACCATAGTGCCCTCAAAGCTCATCACAAAGCTATGGACCCTGGGACTAAACACCTCCCTCTGCAACTGGATCCTGGACTTCCTGACGGGACACCCCCAGGTGGTAAGGGTAGGTAACAACACATCCACCACACTGATCCTCAACACGAGGGCCCCTCAGGGGTGTGTGCTCAGTCCCCTTCTGTAGTCCCTGTTCACTCATGACTGCATGGCCAAGTACGACTCCAACACCATAATTAAATTTGCTGATGACACAACCATGGTAGGCCTGATCACCAACAACGATGAGACAGCCTATAGGGAGGAGGTCAGAGACCTGACTGTGTGGTTTAAGGACAACAACCTATCCCGCAACATGATCAAGTCAAAGGAAGTGATTGTGAACTACAGGAAAAGAAGGACCGAGCACGCCCCCATTCTCAACGATGGGGCTAGTGGAGCAGGTTGAGAGCTTCAAGTTCCTTGGCTTCCACATCACCAACAAACTAACATGGTCCAAGCACAAAAAGACAGTCATGAAGAGGGCACGACAAAACCTGTTCCCCCTGCCATCCAGGACCTCTATACCAGGCGTTGTCAGACGAAGGCCCTAAAAATTGTCAAAGATTCCAGCCTCCCTAGTCATAGACTGTTCTCTCTGCTACCGCACGACAAGCGGTACCGGAGCGCCAAGGTCTAGGTCCAAGAGGCTTCTAAACAGATTCTACCCCCAAGCCATAAGACTCTTGAACTAATCAAATGGCTACCCAGAAAATCACCCCCCCCCCCCCCGGGACATTGCTGCTACTCTCTGTTATTATCTATGCATAGTCACTTTAATAACTCAACCTACGTGTACATATTACCTCAATTACTTCCACACCCTTTCCCCGCACATTGACTCTGTACCCCCTTTATATAGCCCCGCTATTGTTATTTACTGCTGCTCTTTAATCATTTGTTGTTTGGTTCTCTTACATTTTTGGGGGTATTTTCTGAAAACTGCATTGTTGATTAAGGGCTTGTAAGTATGCATTTCACTGTAAGGTCTACACCGGTTGTGTTCGGCGCATGCGACAAATTACATTTGATTTGATTTGATGGTCAGGGATGGTCAGGATATGCAGGCACTAGAAATTAGTCTGAAGGTGTACGAGGGAGCTTCATCAGCTAAGGTGAACTGGGGCAATAGCAAAGCTCTGTTATGTGGGGCATGGAGGGATAGGGCCCCCCTCTGCTTCCAGGGGGTTTGCAGTGGGGTTGTGAAGTGCTTAACTTTGGGGCTGTAGCTGGGCTTGGAGAGGTGGGTCAGGAAGAACTGGGAGGGCTGTCACAGGTAGTGGTGTCAAGACTGGCCAGGGGGAGGTGGTTCCTGTCCCAAGTGTCATATAGATGGAGGGTGCTGATACCACAACCTGGCGGTAATCACCAGGTGGCATAAACTGGCTGTCCTCAACCTCTTCTCGCAGACCTGCAATGCAAGCTGGTGGATTTTTTTCTGGTCGGGCCATCACTGGCTGAGGACGGCAGTGTACATGTCCATCCATGAAGGAGAACAGGGCCTGGTGGAACTGGAGAGCAGGGTGGCTGCATTCCTACTAAAGGCGACGCAGAGACTGCTGTACCATACCCGCCACTGCAGGTGACGGCAGAGACTGGGGACTGGCACAAGGGTATGGAGGACTTGTTGGACTTTAAACAACGAGCCTGGTGGAGTTTGAGGGGTTAAAGCCCTTTACAACCTCTGCATTAAGGTGAGAAACATTAAGAGCCTAACTGGAGTGAAGGCACATCAGTGGCAGGGGGTACATGGGGCGGAGAGTATGGTGGATTTAGATGGAGGGGGCTCTACAAACTCCCAGTACCAAAGAGGTCAGGGAACCCCAGTGGAGTGTTCTACATGGAGCCCTGGCCACTAACCGCTGGTTGGCACGAGTTGAACCGGGAGTCGGACAGTGGGGTCCTTTCTATGTCATGTGTGAAACTGTGTGTTATGTGTTTTTCTGTGTGCGCCAGGAAAATGCCAGGATAAAGCCAGGATATTGCCATTAATGTGTCTGTTGAAATATCTGAGTGAGAGGTTGGGGGTGGAGTTTAATGTTGGGATGTTTATAACGGGGTACAGGTATTCGAATAAGGAAAAAGCCAAATGTGTGTTGTTGAATTTTCTGTTTGCTCAGGTAAAGTTGGCTATTTGGCTTACAAGGAGGAACAGGCTCAAAGGCGGGGGGTGGATAACAGATCCTTTACAGTATGTGATGGGATGGTCTCTGTGCGCCTTGGGGTGGAATTTTTGTTTTATAAAATGATAAAAAGTGTTGAGATGTTTTAGGAGATATGGTATGTCGGGGAGGCTGCCTGTATAGCTGGGGAACATGGGTTGGATATATGGTTGTAGATGTGGTGAGGTATTGGTTATTGTGATGTGTGATGTTGTTGTGTATCATGGGGTAGAGGACAAGGTGAGTATGCAGCACAGGGGATATTTTGTTTTTAAAGGGGAGTCGGGGGAGGGGGGGTTAATGGAATGAGGATGTGTCATTAAAGACAAAAAGTCAAAAGTCTTTCACTCACTCACCCACTCTCTCACTCTCTCTCTCTCTCTTTTCTTCTCTCTCTTCTCTCTCTTTTTCCCTCTTTCTCTCTCTCCTCTCTCTCTCTCTTCTCTCTCTCTCTTTCTCTCTCTCTCACTCTCTCTCTCTTTTCTCTCTCTTCTCTCTCTCCGCTCTCTCTCTCCTCTCTCTCTCGCTCTCTCTCTCTCTCCTCCTCTCACTCCTCTCTCTTTCTCTCTCTCTCTCTCGCTCTCTCTCGCGCTCTCATTAAGACTAATCTTCTCCACCTTTTGCTAGACACTAATCCTCGTTGGATACACATAACTGAATCTGTACATCTTATTCCAAATGAGACAAATGGCTGGTTGAGGGTCAATCTCTTGGATCTTATTTGCCTGTAATTTAATTCTAACGGTCAGATCAAACTCATTGCTCTCCTCTAAAGATTGTATAACCTCGTAAGGGGAGAAACCTCAGGAGATTCCCTTAAGGAGCAGGAAAGACTAAATCGACAACATCTGAAATAGGAGTGAATTTACATGTTTAGCTGTCTTTTTACCACACCGAGAGATAGGTAGGTCAGCTCGAACTGATGGATTGCATAGTCCAGGATGATTTGAGATTCAACTCGAGATGCAGTCCGTCAAAACCTTAGTGGCTACGTGTGTGTTTGTGCACGTGCGCATGTTTTTTTTTGTGTGGTAAATGCAGCCGTGCATGTGTGTATCTGTGCATGTGTGTATGTGAGTGTAAGACATTAAAGCTTGTTGAATCAATTACGGCCTCAGCGCTGTAGAGACAATCTTTGCCATGCGTCTGTGCATGATTACTCTTAAAACCCAAGGCACGACATCCCCGCATCAGCCACCAACACCATAGAGACAGGATCAGCCATGTTTTGTTCACAACACCCACTGCATTGACTTCCTGCCTGGGTCTGATGTGTAACGGTCACCATAGAGACAGGATCAGACATGTTTTGTTCACAACACCGCTGCATTGACTTCCTGCCTGGGTGTGATGTGTAACTGTCGATTCCCACGTTAACGGCATGATCACGTGTGAACAGACAAAGATGAACACTAGATTGGACGTTCCATGTTGCACTCTGCATCAGCAAGGTGCTTTAGGCTAACAAAACATTTTCCAAGTTCCAACAATTCGTCTCAGGGTGTGAAATGAGGCCATTAAGTTAAAGAACACATCTTGTTTACGTCTAATGCTAATGTTTGGAACAAGATCTCTCTCGGTCTCTCGATCACCCCGTGATAGACATTGAACAAGCCATTCTTTATTTATTACTATTTTCGCTTGCAATTCATTCCTTCTTCTGAACTCAAAGCTCATTCATCCCCCCACTCCCCCAACGTGTTTTCGAAAAACAAACATTTTAACCGGAGAGACCTAGCTCGGCCCCATATTGAATAGATGACAGCGTATAACACCGAAGCAGGGCTGGCAGCCTCTTTTTCTTCTCTTCTGGTGTCCCTGAAAAGCCTCCCTCCCCCATTCTGCATTAATGGCCACATGCAAGTTTAAAAGCATTTCAATCAATGAGACTGAGCTCTCTAATGGAGCCCTCCTTTCAGGAAGCCGAGCTGAAATATATGTTTGCATTACACGGACCAAATTGCAGCCGGCGCGCACTCACGCTGCCGCCCTGTGTTAAAATGAGAGGTGCGTGGCCTGTATGAGAGTGGAGAAAGACAAGAAACTAAATGCCGTTGAGAGGTAGCTAGCTGGAGCCAGGAAGAGAATAGCTCAGCCTGTTTCTCTCTACCTTGTTTTTCTTCAGTGTGTTTAATAGCTGTGCGTTAAGGTGGTGATGGCGGATGATGAAGCTGGTCATGATGATAATGATGTACCTAGGAGGATGTCCCAGCAGAAATGAGGCCCCCTCGTAACTGGTATCTGAGCTTGGTTAAAACAGGGAAACAACATACAAGCGGGGTTATTATCCAAAGTATCCCCACAACACACAACAATACAACACAAGTATTTTCAAATGCAACGTCAGTTAAACTAAACTTCCACAGAGACTTCCGATTTGAAAGGGGGGGGGGGGTCTGTTGAATCCTAAAGAAAGACTAAACGGTGTACTCAAACAGAAAGACATTTGAAAACCAAAAAGTGTCGCTCTGCAGGGAGTGGAGGAGGAAGGGAAGACTGCCATCAAACTCCTCTACAGTCACCAACAGAGTAGAGTAGGGCTGCTTCTTTAATTAAACAGGTTTTACAGACGATCAGAACGCTTTCAGATAATGTGGTTTAAATAATTCCTGTTAAAGCTGGAGTTTAAGAATACCTGCTGTCACTAAGCGGGTGTGGGTGTGGGGGTGTCTTTGTGTGTGTGTGTGTGTGTGGTGTGGTGTGTGTGTGTGTGTGTGTGTGTGTGTGTGTGTGTGTGTGTGTGTGTGTGTGTGTGTGTGTGTGTATGACAGGTGGCGTGCCGTTTAAATATTTTGCTGGAAAGAAAACCGTCCCTTCGATGTCTCAACTCTCTCCTTTCAGTCTGTTTTTAATGACTTTTCATTCCATTCTATTTCTCTGTCTTTGTGATCCAACAATCTCTCCAATAAGCAAAATGATGTGGCTGAGTTTTACATGTCCTTACTTCCAGCAGAAGTAATTAAATAATCTAATTTATAGCACTTTCAATACCTTACATTGCCTTTTTTAATGAATTGTAATTCAATCAAGACTAGATGGTCTGCCCTTTTCCATACCCTGGGTTTTTACTGTATTCTTACCCACAGTAGAAATGGTACCTGGGGGCAAACGCTAGATATTGCAGGAATGAAGGTATGAGATAGTATGTTTGAAGATTTACAGTGCCGTGAAAAAGTATTTGCCCTATTTCAGTTTTTTCTTTTTTTGCATATTTTTCATACTGAATGTTATTAGATCTTCAACCAAAACCTAATATTAGATAAAGTGAACCTGAGTTTACAAATAACAAAACAAATATATACTCGTTTAATCTATTTAATTAACAAAGTTATGAAACACCAAATTCCCTGTGTGAAAAAGTAATTGCCCCTTTACACTTAACTACTGGTTATGCCACCTTTAGTTGCAACCAAACGCTTCCTGTAGTTGCTGTATTTGCCCCCAAGCCATAAGACTCCTGAACAGGTAATCAAATGGCTAACCGGACTATTTGCATGGTGTGTCCCCCCAACCCCCTTTTTACACTGCTGCTACTCTCTGTTTATCATATATGCATTGTCACTTTAATGATACATTCATGTACATACTACCTCAATTGGGCCGACCAACCAGTGCTCCCGCACATTGGCTAACCGGGCTATCTGCATTGTGTCCCGCCACCCACCAACCCCTCTTTTACGCTACTGCTACTCTCTGTTCTTCATATACGCATAGTCACTTTAACCATATCTACATGTACATACTACCTCAATCAGCCTGACTAACCCGTGTCTGTATGTAGCCTCGCTACTTTATAGCCTCACTACTGTATATAGCCTCGCTACTGTTATTTTTCACTGTCTTTTTACTGTTGTTTTATTTCTTTACTTACCTATTGTTCACCTAATACCTTTTTTGCACTATTGGTTAGAGCCTGTAAGTAAGCATTTCACTATAAGGTCTACCTACTCCTGTTGTATTCGGCGCACATGATAAATAAACTTTGATTTGATTTGATCAGTCTCTCACAACCAGTTATTGAGTGTAAGGGGCGATTACTTTTCACACAGGGGAATTGGGTGTTACATAACTTTGTTTAAATTAAATAAATATGTAATTGTGTTATTTGTTCACTCAGCTTCCCTTTATGCAATATTTGGTTTTGGTTGAAGATCTGACAATATTCATTCATAAGAAAATTTGCAAAATTTTAGAAAATATAAAAGGGGGAAAATCACAGCAGTGTACATGCCATACAATAGCACACAAACAAGGCCAAATGTTTATTTCTCTTATCTTAAAATAGTTCATTCAATAAAGTTAAGAACATATTGGTGCTATTCCATTTAATGACGTAGTTAGGTTATTTCTTCAAAAAAATGTAGCTATACAGATATCATTATCATTATTTCTTAACGAAAGCATAAAGATGTTGATAAAGAAGCAACATTTGCCTCGGGATCTATCCCATTGTCCACTGGTCTCCACGGATGGTTGTCGGCATGGTTGTACGCTCTGCAAAAACACATTCACGTTCTTTGTACACAATTATCGATTTTATTACACAGTATGCCTACACATTAGTAGGCAATATACATTTTTTTTAATGAAAATGCACTGAAACAAAAATACCTTTAGTTTTGATGATTCCCTCCGCTCCAGCTCATTTTCAAGTCCTCTGGTGGTTACAGTCCTAACACACTGCCGCCAAGGTTTGAATTGCAAATGAGCGCATAAACTGGGTCAAGACGCCAGCAGAGTAAGTAGACCTTTTTGTAGTAAAATAAAGATTAAATAAATAAATAAAAGACGTACAACACCTACAGTATATCTAAAAAATGTTGTTTCATCTCTACATGTAGGTCTCCTGATTTAAACCCGATCAAACTTGTTTGGCATCAACTGAAAACATTCATCCGTAATGATACAATTCTCCCTTACTCTCCTTGGCAAAAGTCTATTGTCCCACTAATAGCCAATAATGGGTGGATGGATTAATTACAGTCATTTACCATTCTCATTCTCAGACTGTAAAATGTTGTTTGCAGAGTTCACAATCTCATTTTCAAGTCCTTATTTAAAAAATAACGATATTTTGGAGATTATTTAATTTTCAAATAACCGAAAGTGAGCAGTTGTAATCTGAATGAATGGAAAAAGGCCATTCTTGAACATGGGGTGAGACAATAGGCCCTTTTCATTTTGTCTGGCTTGCCATTCCAAATAAAATTGAATACTTTTTGCTCATGTAATTTAAACAGGTCGCTCTCCGCCTGACTCTCCACCAATGCCGCCTGGCAATCAACCAAAAACACATCTACCATGGTATTCCATTTCCAGCGAGACTATTCAAGCCATCGACTTACTGATGGTTGAAGATGATGAGACCGGCAAAGGCAATCTGGAATCTGTGTGCTGCAAAACTTTTGTATGACTGACGCCTTTAGTGAGAGGTCTAATGCTTAAATATTTAATCATTTCTGCCCTCCGAATTCATATTCATTATATAAATAGGCCCATGTGCACCTTCATCAGATGAACTGCAACATGTCAGCTATTGCGATTTAATTCATGAATGCATAAAATCATGTGCGTGCAGGACAGAGGAATAGCAATTCTTACTCTATTGTTCTAAATTAAATCACATTCTTCATCCTCATCATTCAGTTCAATGAAATTCAATTTTGTAGTCGTGCACAATTATCAGTTTCTATTTGGTTTATATCGCCACTTCATTGTCAGGTAGAGACTCATTAAGCCTTGGGACCCAAAGCATAATCAGTGCTCTAACTCCCCCTTCTGGTGGTCTGGAGAAATGAAGCAGTGACGCAGGTTACCGTACTAAACCACAAATTACCTCTAAGTCCCGCGGCATAATCTTAAAACTTTTAATTGAGGAACCACTGTAGGATCTTAATTTGAGCCCTCTATTGTTGCTGCAATTTTTTTTCACAGCAGGAAATGCTAACGTTTAGTATTTTTGAGGTTTAAGGAGGCTCCTGAATTTTGTAATTTCCACTTTAAAATGTCAAACTTGATTTTCGTTAGAAAGCGTATTAACCCCTACAAAAAATGTCCATGAATTATAATCCATATAATAAATACCATATCCTGATCCTGCAGGATATTTTCCTGCTGTAACAAACTTGCTCAAATTATGATCCTACTCTCTACATTAAAACAACATTTAAAAAATTTTTTTTAACCAAGGTAGATATACTGCTGGTGTATGCAGCTAGTGTATGCAACAGGCTTTCACAGGGCATGCAACGATATGAGTTTAATGTCCGCCATATAATATTCCTACAAGCACATTAACATACCGTACATTACCTTAACAAGTCATATATTGGCAGATCCGTCAGGGCTATATGATCCATCAGAGAGGTGCTATGTATATGATTTGCATGATGTGGTGCCATGTAGAGCGTTAGCACAATACAAAGTGATTTTCCATGCTAACCTTGTCAGCCAGTGACCTTGTGTTCTGATTTGATGACGTAATATTCTCTTCATAGGTAGATACTCTAGATTGTAATAATACAACCCACTGTACAGTTAAAATGGTCACTTATTTAAGAGACTTAAAGCACTGAAGTGGTGGTTTGACACATTTTAAAACACATTGACACTGTACAATATACCAGAACATATGCTCGTAGGAGGGCCATAGCTTTAGTAATGCGCCTGTGAGTTGGACAGTATATCACCTACTCTATAAGCACATGATGTAGTCAAACACACCACACCCACAACACACACACACCCACACACACACAACACACACACACACACACACCACACCCAACACACACACACACACACACACACACACACCACACACACACCACACACACACACACCCACACACGGACTGCATTTCCAGGAATCACCATCATTAGTCTGGTGGTGGAGAGAAGAATGGGAGAGCTTAAACCTGTTGAGGACCGAAACGCCTAGCCACATCCATGGAAACAGCAGGGCGCGAAATACAAGACATCAAAATCGACTAATTTCTAAAAAGCCTTTTTGAAATCGGACAATGTGGTTACATCAAGGAGAAGTGTATCTTTAAAATGGTGTAAAATAGTTGTATGTTTGAGAAAGTTGAATTATGACATTTTGTTGTTTTTGAATTTGCCGCCCTGATATTTCACTGGCTGTGTCCCGCAGGTGGGATGCTAGTGTCCCACGTAGCCCATAGAAGTTAATGTAACCACATTGTCTGATTTCAAAAAGGCTTTACAGCGAAAGCAAAACATTAGATTATGTTAGGACAGTACATAGACAAACAATAACCACACAGCCATGTGTCACAGAAACCCAAAATACAGCTAAAATGAAGCACTAACCTTTGACGATCTTCATCAGGACATCATGTTACACAATACATGTATGTTTTGTTCGATCAAGTTCATATTTATATCCAAAAAAACCATTTTACATTGGCGCATGATGTTCAGAAAATGTATTCCCACCAAAACTTCCGGTGAATGAGCACATCAATTTACAAAAATACTCATCATAAACGTTGACAAATATATAACAATTATTGAAAGAATTATAGATACACTACTCCTTGAGGTAACTGCTGTGTCAGATTTCAAAATACTTTATGGAGAAAGCACATTGTTCAATATTCTGATACATAGCTCAACCTCAATGCAAGCTGTACAGCTACCCGCCAAGTTCTGGCATCAACAAAACTCTGAATTAGTGTTATAATCATTGCTTACCTTTGCTGATCTTCGGCGGAATGCACTCCAAGGACTCCTACACTTCCACAATAAATGTTCTTTTTGTTCGAAATACTCCATATTTATGTCCAAATACCTCCGTTTTGTTTGTGCGTTCACTAGATCACTATCCAAAGGCATAATGCGCGGAGCGTAAATCGAGACACCGAAAGTCAAAATGTTCCATTACCGTTCGTAGACACATGTCAAACGTTGTTTCAATCAATCTTTAGGGTATTTTTTATGTAAAATGCAATAATATTCCAACCAGACAACAGCATATTCATTCCAGAAGAAATAGAAGGAACGGTGCGCTCGCGGGCTCACGCATAACCAAGCCCTTTGTCCCTAGGCAGTCAACGCATTGACTGAGCTACTATTCTCTGCCCAGTAACAGGAGAAGGATGAAACACGTTTCTAAAGGCTGGTGACAGCCATGGAAGCTTAGGAAGTGCAACGTGACCACACAGACACTGTAGTTTCGATAGGGATTCAAAAGAATAACTACAATTCTCAGATTTCCCACTTTCTGGTTGGATTCTTCTCAGGTTTTTGCCTGCCATATGAGTTCTCTTATACTCACAGACATCATTCAAACAGTTTTCGAAACTTCAGAGTGTTTTCTATCCAAATCTACTAATAATATGCATATTCTAGTTTCTGGGCCCGAGTAGTAGGCAGTTTAATTTGGGTACATTTTCTATCCGGCCGTGAAAATACTGCCCCCTATCCTCAACAGGACATGTCTCACCAGCTAACTAGCTTGAAAGGGGATAGACGTCTCAACAGCTAACTAGCTTGAAAGGGGATACATATGTCTCACCATTTAACTAGCTTGATAGTGGATAGACGTCTCAACAGCTAACTAGCTTGATAGGGGATACATATGTCTCACCAGCCAACCTGGACTCCGGGATAGACGTAACATAGTAAATGTAAATCTGTCACACTCCAATTAGTATGATATGATACGTTTCGTACGCTATGTATTAATTTGTGGGTGTCCATCATCCGTTTCATATAATATGGTATGAATGACAATTTATTTCATATGTTAGGAACTGCAATTTGCCCAATATGTTATAAATTCCAATTTGTACAGCATGTTACGGAATGGAATTCGTACAATATGTTACGAATTTGCTAAGTGTATGATATGTCACCCTACTTCGTTTTTGCCTTAAGTAACTTCTGTCTTATGTAACATCCTAACCGTAACATATCATACTCATTTGAGTGTACATTTACTATGTTACGTCTAGTCTATGAGACCAGGCTGCACCAGCTAACTAGCTTGATAGGGGATGCATTTGTCTCTCTAGCTAACTAGCTTGATATGGGACACATGTCTCTCTAGCTAACTAGCTTGATATGGGACACATGTCTCTCTAGCTAACTAGCTTGATAGGGGATACATATGTCTCTCTAGCTAACTAGCTTGATAGGGGATACATATGTCTCTCCAGCTAACTAGCTTGATATGGGACACATGTCTCTCTAGCTAACTAGCTTGATAGGGGATACATATGTCTCTCTAGCTAACTAGCTTGATAGGGGATACATATGTCTCTCTAGCTAACTAGCTTGATAGGAGATACATATGTCTCTAGCTAACTAGCTTGATAAGGGATGCATATGTCTCTCTAGCTAACTAGCTTGATAGGGGATACATATGTCTCTCTAGCTAACTAGCTTGATAGGGGATACATATGTCTCTCCAGCTAACTAGCACCCCCTACTGTTGAGTTTCTGCTGCTTTGTGCCTGGCTAACTTCACAGCCCCACCTGGGTGGTGTGTGTGTGTGTGTGGTGTGTGTGTGTGTGTGTGTGTGTGTGTTGTGTGTGTGTGTGTGTGGTGTGTGTTGTGTGGTGTGTGTGAGAGAGAGAGAAAGAGAGAGCATCAGGTATACCCATAGAGGGAGGTCTCTAACCCTACGGTGTAGTAGACACAGTGGCTGCTCTGGTCACCCAAGTGTTCCATATAATTGTAGCAGTTTAAATACCACTGAGACTTATAATAGAATA